>NW_027471116.1:0-28938 GCF_051020765.1 Lasioglossum baleicum
TTTTGCTATTTGTGCATGAAAATGCGGCGTCCGTCTGCTAAAATGTCCACTAAATAGTTTAGGTCAACAACGAGCAGGACGCGCTCCATAGCGGATTAATATTCTGTGAAGGTGAGGTATTCGCTAAATAGAATGACTTTATTTGAATTGGTTATAACCTCCGACAGATTTTCGCACTACATTGATACTCAAACAGAGAATTATGGCGTCCATTGCCAATAGTTTACAGCGGATTGTCCCCAGGAAAACCAGGTTTGACTATATGAATAACAGGAGAGGCAAGCTGCAGACTTATCTCTGCGACTCTCACGATAGGTGGAAACGTTCACCAACGGTTTGATTCCCGATCATATAATTCATACTTGATATTAATGTGCCCGTCAGAAAAGTCTGTACCAATCTGTTCCTCTGAAGTCGAAATTATACTCTCGATACAGCGTGTTAGGTTCTGGAATGGTAAGGTATTCGGTAAAAGGTTAGCCATTATATTAATTGGTAACGCTCGGAAACGGATTGACGCTTTTCTGTAGTATTCTAACCGCGAATGAATGTGTCAATTGCCAAAACACTCCAGTTGACATTATCCCGGAATACCTGGTTTAACTCTCCGAAACACAGGATTGGTGAGGCTATTTCCTCAGCCGTCCGTCTCGCACAGAAGGTGATAACGACCTCGAACGGTTTGACACTCGATATTTTAATTCATACATGATATTAAGGTGCCCGTACACCGAAAACAATACTAATTACTTTCTCTGAACACGAAGCTATACTCTAGATGCAGCGGGTTTGCTTCTCCGAAGGAAACTCCTTGGATCATGACGATGTCTTCATACCAATGTGTATCGATCTACAACGGATCGACACCGTACTTTAATATTCATAAAGTGAATTAATGTGCATTTTTCCAGTACCGTTCAGTCCATTTACTAACGAAATACCTGGTTTGAATTTCAGAATCACAGGATAGGTTGTGCTATTGACGTTGCTGTGCGACTAGGTAAGAAGGCTGTAACGTTTCCCGAACGGTTAGACATTCCATTTTGCTATTCATACTTGAATATGAGATGACCCTCTGGTAAAATGACTACTAATTTAATTGCGTGAGCACTGAGAGAAACACTCGCTACAGCGGGTTATGTTCTCGGATGGTAAGGCCGTCGAAAATGAGTCTGTCTCTATACGAATGTCTAACGTCCTGCAATGGATTTACTCCCTACATTAATATTCATAACGTGAAAAAAGGTGTCGATTGACAATTCTGTGCAGTAGATTTACTCCCTGAATACCTGCTTTGACTCTCGGAATCGCACGACAAGATAAGTTATTGACATAGCTGTCTAACTCTCCGCGAAGGTGGTATCGTTTTCGGATGGTTTGACCCTAGGCCATTCTTCTAATACATAGGCGTTCGAATCTCAAAGAATGTGGTAATTCTCTCGATCGGCTTGAACCTAGATCATCCTATTCATAATGAGTTTATGGTCCCAGTCACTAAAATGTTTACCAATTTGATCCACTGAACACGAAGTTATACGCTGGATGAGGTGATCGGGAATGTACAGCCTTCGGTAATACCTTGGACTTCTCAGCAATTGGCAACGTTCACAAACAGTTTGACGCTCAATTTTAATATTCAAACCGTGAGTTGAGGGGTCTGTTGCAAATAATTTTCAGCGGGTTTACTTCCGGAATGCCTGGTGTGGCTCTAGAAATCGCAGGATGCGTAATGCTATTGACATAGCTGTTCGATTGACAAAGAAGGATGCAACGTTCACGAACGGTTTGACGCTCGATCTTGTGCTTCATACTTGAAATTATGATGCACGTCACTAAAATGTGTACTTCTTCGTACCTCTGAACACCATGTTATAATCTCGTCGCACCGTATTAAGCTTCTGCAAGGCAAGCTGTTCAGTAAGGAGTTCAATAAACCTTTATACAATTTGGTTGTGTTCTCCGGCGGTTTGACTCTCGACCATACCATTCGTGCCGTGAATCAAGGTGTCTATTGCCAAAACTGTTCAGCTAACTTACTCCTGGAATACCAGGCTTGACTCTCGGTATCACAGAACAGGTGAAGCTGTTGACGCAGCCTCTCGACCCTCAAACCAGATCGAAACGTTCTCGAACGGTTTGGCACTCGATCTTCTTATTCAAACATGATATTAATTTGCCCGTTATCCAATGTATAGTAATTTGATCCACTGAACACGGTATCATAAGATCGAGACAGCGGGCTAGGCTTACGGAGGGTAACATCTTCTGTAAAACGTTCGACTGTAAGCTTCGACTGTAATTAGTAACGTTCTCAAACGGATTGAGCCTCTACTTTGAATTCATACCCTGAATTAAAGAGTCCATTGCCAGTACTATACAGTGCATTTGATCCCGGAATACCTGGTTTGACTCTCGGACTCGTAGGATAGATAAAGCAATTGATTTAACCGTTCAATTCTCAAAGATGGTGGTTTCGTTCTCGAACGATTCGACCATCGACCTTCTAATTCATACATGAAGTTAAGGTGCCCGTCACTAAAGTGTATACTAATTTGTTCCTCTGAACACGATTTTATGCTCTCGATTCAGATTTCACAGAAGGTAATGTTGTCAGCAAGAAGTTTGAATCTATTCTAAGTTGTAACGTTCTCCTTCGGCTTGAATATCTACATTCATATCCATACCGTGAAATAAGGTGGCTAATGCCAATGCTGTTCAGTGGATGCACTCCCGGAATACCTGGATTTATTCTTGGTAATACACCATAGGTCAAGGTATTGACTGAGACGTTTGCTCTGAAGGAAGGTGTTATCGTTCTAGAAGGGATGGACTCTCAATTTGGCTGTATGTACATGAAAATAACGTGCCCGTCTGCTGAAATGTCTGTTAATTTGGTTCCGTGAATACTAAGCATGGCAGTCCCTACAGCAGGTGGGGCTCCTCGGAAGGTATGGCCTTCGGTAGAAACATTTACTCCATACGAATGTGTATCGCTCTACAATTATTTGATACGCGACTATAATATTCATAACGTGAATTAATGTTTCTATTGCCAATACCTTTCAGCGGATTTACTCCTGGAATGCTTAGTTTGACTCTCGGCATCCCAGGATAGGTGAAGCTATTGATTTAGCCGTTCGACTCTCACCGAAGGAGGTCACGTTCCCGATCCGCTTGACACTTGACCTTCTATTTCATATAGGAAATTAAGGCGCCGCTACTAAAATGCAAACTACTTGTCATCTATGAACACGAAGTTATACTCTTGACACAGCGGCTTTGCTTCTCGGTAGGTAAGGCCTTCGGTAGAATTTGTACTACATAGCAATAGGTACCGTTCTCAAATGGATTGACGATCTACTTTAATATTCAAATCGAGGTATAAGGTGTCTATTGCCAATGTTGATCAGCAGATTTACTCCCGGAATACCTGGTTTGTCTATCCGAATCACAGGACAGGTGAAGATATTGACTTAGTCGTACGAATCTCTAGCATGGTGGTAACGTTCTCGGACGCTTTGACTATCTATGCTGATATATATACACAAACATGTGGTGTCCGTCCGCCAAAATGTGTCCTAATTTGTTTTCGCGAATACTGTCAGGGCAGCCGCTACAGCGGGTTAGGTTTTCGGAAGTTAACGTACTTGATAATAAGAATGACTTTTTATAAATTCGCAATGATCTCCGCCACTTTTACTCCCTTCTTTAGTACTCATGCCGTGAATTAAGGTGGATATTGCCAGTACTCATCACCGGATTTACACCCGGAATGTCTCATTTAACTCGTGGAATCATAAAATAATTGAAGCTATTAACTTGGCCGTCTAAATTCTTAAAGTAAGGGATAACGTTCACTAACGCATTGAGCCTCGATCTTCAAAGTCACACATGAAATTAAGATGCCCGTCACTGAGGAGTATAATAATTTGCTTCTATCAACACGAAGATATACTCTCGATACAGCGGGTTAGGTTCACGGAGGGTAAGGTTATCGGTAAAACTGTTGACATTATACAAATTGGTAGCGTGCTGCCACACTTTGTCTCTCCACTATATTATTTATACAGCGAATTAAGGTGTCTATTGCCAATAACGTTCAGCTGTGTTACTCCCGGCGTGACTAGTTTGACTCCCGGATTCGATGTATTGGTAATCCCATTGACACAGCTGTGCGACACTCAAAGGTGGTGGCAACGTTCTCGTACGGTTTGTCATTCAAATTTCTAATTGATACATGAAATTAAGGTGCACGTCAGTAAATTTATACAAGTTTGTTCCTAACAATACGGTGTTATAATGCCGATACAGCGAGTTAGTTATTCGGCGGGAAAGGCATTCTGTATAAGTTTTGAAACTATCCCAATAGGTATCGTTCCACAATGGCTCAAGCCTGTACTTTAGTATTAGTAACGAGAATCAAGATGCCCATTGACAATGCTGTACAGCGGATTTATTCCCGGAATACATGATTTGACTATAGGAATCACAGGATAGGTGAAGCTATTGACACATCCGTTCGACTACCCAAACAAACTGCGAACGATCTTGAGCTGATTGACACAGGATGTTCTCTTACATATATGAAAATAAGGGAAGCCTCTGATATAATATCTGCTAATTAGTTTCCGTGAGCAGTAAGCATGACTCTCGCTATAGCTGTATAGGTTCTGGGTAGGTAATGCATTTGGAAAAAAGAATGGCTCTATAACAATTGGTAATGTTGTCCGACGGATTGACATTCTACATTAATATTCATACCGTGAATTAAGGTGTCTATCGCCAATAATGTACTGTGGATTCACTCCCGGAATATCTGATTTGACTATCGGTATGACAGGATGGATGAAACTATTGACTTAACAGTTCGACTCTCAAAGAACGTGATAACGTACTCGGGCGTCTAGATCCTCGAACTTCGGACTCATACATGAAGTTAAGGTGCCCGCCTGTGAAATGTATAATAACATCTTTCTCTGAACACGATGTTGCACTTTCGATGTAGCGGTAGAGATTGGCGGAAGTTAACTCCTTCGGTGTCACGTTTGACTTTGAACCAATTGGTAACGCCCTCAAACGGCTTGACTCTCTACATGAATTTTCATAACTTGAATTTAGATGTCTATTGCCAATACTGTTCAGCGGATATAATTCTGGAATTCCAGGCCTGACTCTTCGTAATCGTAGGATAGGTGATGCTGTTGTATTAGATGTGCGATTTCACAATGAAGGTGGTAACGTTCTGGAACGGTTCGCCTCGCGAACTTCTCATGCTTACATGTAATTAAGGTATCCGTCACAACGATGTATACTAATTTTGTATCTCTGAAGTCGAAAATACACTGTCGATACTGCGGCATAGGTTCTCGGAGGGTGAGGTCTTCGGTAAAGCTATAGATATTATAGCAATAGGTAACATTGTAAAACGGGTGCATACTCCACTTTAATATTCAAACCGCGAATTAAGGAGTCCATTGCCAATAGAATACAGCGTATTTACTCCTCCAATTCCCGGTTTGACTCTCGGAATCGTGGGGTAAGTGAATCTAGTGACTTCGCAGTGCGAGTCACAAAGATGGTGTTAACGTTCTGGAACAATTTGCCCCTCGATCTACAAATTCATATATGAAAATAAGGTGTGCCTCTGCTATAATGTCAACTAATTGGTTTCCGTGAGTAGCAAGCATGACACTCGCTAAAGCGGGTTATGTTCTGAGAAGGCATTGTACTCGGTAAAAAGAATGACTTTATGCCAACTGGTAACGTTCTCAAACGGTTTCACGCTCTACTTTAATATTCATACCGTGATATAAGGTGCCTAATTCCAAAACTGCTCATCGGTCTTACGCCTGGAATGCCTGGCTTCACTCTTGGAATCACAGGACAGGTGAACCTATTGACTCAGCCGTTTGTCTCTCAGAGAAGGTGGTAACGATCTCGAATGTTTTGACTTTCGATCTTCCAATTCATACATTAGGATAAGGTGCCCGTCATTTAAATGCATTGTAATTTGTTTCAGTGCACACGAAGTTACATTCACGATGGAGCGTGTTAGCGTCTCGGATGGTAATGCCTTCGCGATAAATTTGACACTATACCAATAGGTAACGTTCTACAAAGGATTGACTCTGTAATCTAATATTTATACAGTGAAATATTGTGTCTAATGCCCATACTGATCAGCTGATTTCGCCCGGAATACAAATCGCTTGGCTCTCGGTACCACACGGACGAGTGAAGCTATTGATTCAGCATTTGAATTCTATTAGAAGGTTGTAACGTTCTCGAACGGATTGACTTTCGGTTTTGATATTCATTAATGAAAGAAAGATGTTCGTCTGCTACAATGTCTACTGATATTTTTCCGTTAGCACTGGGCATGGTACTACCTACTACGAATTAGGTTCTTGGAAGGTAGAGTATTCGGTAAAAACTATGACTCTACTCTAACATTCAAACTGGGAAACAAGGATTCTATTGCCAATACACTTCAACGGACTCACTGTCGCTTTCCCCGGGATGACTCTAGGAATCACAGGATAGGTGAAGCTATTGCCACAGCCGTTCGACTCCCAAAGACGGTTGTTTCGTTTTCCAAGGAATTGACTCTCAATGTTAATACTTATACACAAAAATGTGGTGCCCGTCCGCTAAAATGTCTACTAATTTGTTTCCTTGAACAAAAAGCGACACTCGCTACAGCGTGTTAGCATCTCGGGAGGAAAGGTATTCGGTAGAAAGGTATTCGGTAGAAGGGATGACTTAATAGGAATTGGGAATGTTCGTCCACGGTTTGATTCTCTAATTTACTATTCATGAAGTGAATTATGATATCTACAGCCGATACCGTTCAGTGGCTTTACTTCTGGAATACCAGGTTTGACTCTCTGAATCTCAATAGAAGGAGAAGATGCTGGCTCAGCCGTTCGAGTCACAAAGAAGGTAGTTACGTTCTCGAAAGGTTTGACCTGCAATCTTCTAGTTCATACATGATATTAACGTGCTGGACTACGAAATGCAATCGAATTTGCTTCCCCGAATGCGAAATTATAGTCAAGATACAGCGGCATATGTTCTTGAAGGTAAGAGCATGTGTGAAAAGTTTGACTCGTCACGAATAAGGAACGATCTGAAGCAGGTTGAATCTGTATGTTAATATTGATACCGAGAATTACGGTCTCTTTTCCCAATACTGTTCGACGGACTTACTACCACACTGCCTGATATGATATTCGGAATCACAGGACAGGTATAGCTATTGACTTAGTCGTTCGAACATCAAATACTGCCGTAAAGTTCTCGAACTGCTTGACCGGCGACTGTCTAATTCTTACATGAAGATAAGGTGCCCGTCACTATAATGTATGCTAATTTCTTCCTCAGGTCACGAAGTGATACTCTCTATGCAGCGGGTCTGGTCCTCGGACTGTAAGGCCTTGTGTAATAATGATGGCTGATTACGAATAGGTAACGATCTGAAACGGCATGACTGTGAACGTTAATATTGATACCATGAATTAAAGTCGCTATTTCCGAAACTGTTCAGCCTACTTACTCCCGGAATACGTGGTTTCACTCTTGGAAATAACAGGGTAGATGAAGCTATTGACTTAGCCGTTCGAATTTCATAGAAGGTGGTTAAGGTCCCGGAAGTTTAATGCAGGATTTTCTAATTCATACACGGATTTAAGGAGCTCGTCACTGAAATGTATACTAATTTATATCTCAGAACATGAAGTTACACTCTCAATGAAGCGGGTGATGTTCGCGGAAGGTAGCGCCTTCGGTAAACCGTTTGACTTTATTGCAATTTGTTACGTTCTGTAACAGTATGACGGTCTGCTTTAATATTCATATCTTGAACTATGGTTTCTGCTGGCAATACCAATACTCTTCAGTGCATTTACGCCTGAAATTCCTGGTTTGATTCTTGGAATCATAGGATACGCGAAGCTACAAACTCTGGTGTTCGATCCTCAAGTAAGGTGGTAACGCTCACGGGCGGCTTCACTCTCGATCTTCTAATTCATACACGCAATTAAGATGCCCGTCTTTAAAATCTACATTAATTTGCATCTCTGAACACGAAGTTACACTCTCGATACAGCGGATTATTTTCTCCGAGTAACTATCCACGGCGGTTTGACTCAGTTACTCTAATATTCACACCGTGGATTAAGGTGTCTATTGCCAAATCTGTTCAGTGAATTTACTCCTGGAATACATGGTTTGACTCTTGTAATCTCAGGATAGATGACGCTATTGTCTTAGCCGTTCGACTTTCACAGAGAATGGCAACGTTCTCGGTAGATATGACCATCGATGTTCTAATTCATACACGAAGCTAACGTTCTCGTCACTGAAATGAATACTAGTTTCTTTCTCTGAACTCGGAGTTTTATTCTAGATACAACGGTTCAGCTTCTCGTAAGGTAATGCCTTCGGTAAAGTGTTTGGCTCTTTACCAATAGGTAACGTCCTTTAACCATATGACGGTTTGCTTTATTATTCATACCGTCAATTAAGGTGTCTATTGCCAATACTTATCTTGACACTTACTCCCGGAATACCTCGTTTGACTCTCCGAATCACTGTATAGGTGAAGCTATTGACTCAACCGTTCGACTCTCAAAGAAGGTTATAACGTTCTCGACCAGATTGTCTCTCGATTTCGATATTTATTCACCATAATGTAGTGCGTCTCCGCTAGTTTGTCTGCTAATTTGTTTCCGTGAACAATAAGCAAAACGCTCGCTACAGAGGGTTAGGTTCTCGGAAAGTAGTGTCTTCGGTAAAAGGTATGACTTCATACGAATTGGTGATGTTCGCCTACGGCTTCACTCGCTACTTTAATATTCACACCGTGATGTAAGAGGCCTAATGTCAATACTATTCAGCTGATTTGCCCTCGGAGTACCACATTTGGATCTCGGAATCACAGGATAAGGGAAGCAATAGATTTAGACGTTCGACTCTCAAGCAGGGTGGTAACGGTCTCGAGCGGTTTTACCCTTGATCTTCTTATTCATAATATAATGACTCTCCTCGTCACAAAAATGTTTTCTAATTTGGACCTCTGAACACGAAGTTATACTCTCGATGAAGCGTGTTAGTTTTTCAGAGGATAAGGTATTCGGCAAAACGTTTGATTTCATTCATTTGGCGATGATGTGAAGCGGTTTATCGCTCTACTTTAACAATCATACTGCGATTTAGTGTGTCCATTTCCAACACTGTTTAGCGGATTTAATCCGGGAACACCTGGCGTGACTTCAGGATTCACAGCACAGGTGAAGCTATTGACCTAGTCGTTCGACTCTAAAAGAAGGATGCAGCAATCTCAAACAGTTTGACACTCGATCTTATAATTCATACATGAATCTAAGGTATCCGTCACTGAAATGGAGACTAATTTCTTTCTCTGAACAGGAAGTTTCACTCGCGAAGAAGCGGGTGAGGTTCTCGCCAGGTAAGACCTTCTGTAAAATGTTTGAATCTATCCGAATAGATAACGATCTTCAACGGTCTGACCCTGTACGTTAGTATTGATACCGTGAATTAAGTGTATTGTTAATACTGATCAGCGGATTTGCTATTGGTACACTAGTGTTGCCTGTCGGAAGCACAGGATAAGTGAAGCTATTCACTTAGCTGTCCGAATGTCATAGAAGGTGGTAACGGTCTCGAACTGTTTTACCCACAATCTTCTAATCACTGCATGACGTTAAGGGGCCCGTCACTGAAATGAATACTAATTTCTGTTTCTGAACACGATGTTGCACTCTCGATGAAACGGGTGATGTTCGCGGAAGGAACGGACTTCTGTAAAACGTTTGATTTCGTATCATGTGCTGGCTTTCTCAAACGGATTGATGCTCTACTGTTATTTTCAAACCGTGAATTAAACTGTCTATTGCCAATACTGCAGAGCGCAACTGCTTCCGGTATACCATGTATGACTATCGGTATAACAGGATCGGTGAAGGTACTGACTTATATGTGCGGTTCTAGAAAATGGTGATAACGTTCTCGACGGGATTGACTCGCGATTTCCTTATTCATCCGTGGGATTATGGTGCTATTCGCTCAAGCTGATACAAATTTTCTTACATAAACACCTAGTTAGAACCCCGGTGCACCGCGTTTGGTTCGCGGAATGTAAGGTGCCCGGTAAGAAGTTTGTCGTCCTACCAATTGGTAAAATTCTCCTACGGTTTGCGGCTCCATTTTAATACTCATACCGCGAATTAAGGTGTCTATTGCCATTCCTCTGCAGATAATTTACTACCGGAATACCTGATTAGACCCTCGGAATCACAGGATAGGTGAAGCTATTTACTTAACTTTTCGGTACTCAAAGAACGTGGTAATCATCTCCAACGGTTTGACTCTCGATTTTGCTATTCAAGAATGAAAATAAGATGCCGCCTGCTAAAGTGCATACTAATATCTGACACTGATCACTATGTTATACTCTCGTTACAGTGCGGTTGACTTTCGGAGGGTAAGGTATTCTGTATATCGTTTGACTTTACACCAATTGGTAATGTTATCAAGAGGAAACCGTTTGAAACTCGATTTTCTAATTCATACATGAAGTTAAAGTGCCCGACACTGAGATGAATACTAACTTCTGTCTGTGTACACGAAGTTAAATACTCGATGAAGCTGGTAAGGTTCGCGGAAAGTGAGGCCCTCTGTAAAAGGTTTCACTTTGTAGGAACTGGTATCGCTCTCAAACGGGGTGATGCTCTAGTTTAATATTCAACCAATAGAGTCTCGGGTCTGTTTCCAATACTGTTCCGCTGATATGCTCTCGGATTTCGGAATCAGTGGGTAGGTGAAGCTATTGACTAATTCGTTCCAATCTCAAAGAGGGCGGTAACGTTTTCGAACGGTTTCACCACCGATTTTATAATACATACACGAACTTATGGTGACAACACAAAATAGTATTCTCATGTGTTTCCCTAAACATTTAGCTATACTCTCCAAACGTCTGGTTAGCTTCCCCGAACGTAAGGCCATCGGTAAAGTGTTTGAATTTATACCAATTGGCAATGCTCTTAAACGGTTTGACGCTCTTCTTTAGTACTCAAACCCTGAATTGACGTGTCTGATGCAAATAATTTTCAGTGAATTTACTCCAGGAATGGTTTGACTCTATGAATCACGGGATTGGCCAAGCTACTGACTAAGCCGTTCGACTCGAAAAGATGTTGGTAACGTTCTCGTAATGTTTGACGCTCGATTTTGTTATTCAAATAAGCAAATAATGTGTCCGACTGCTGTAATGGTTACTAATTTGTTTCCGTGAACATTAAGCAAGGCACTCGCTACAGCGGGTAAGGTTCTCCTAAGGAAATGTATTATATATAAAGAATGACATTATACGAATTGGCAAAGTTCTTGCACAGTTTGTCTCTCTGCGTTGATATCCATGCCGCGAAGTAAGGTGTCTAATTCCAAAACTATTCTGCGTATTAAATTCAGGAATACATGGTTTGACGCTCGTAAGAACAGGAGTGATGCAGTTGTCGACAGACCCTCGAATCCCTATGAAGGTGGCAACGTTCTCGCACGCTTTGACTCTCGATGCTGATGTTTACACAGAAACATGTGTTGTCCGTCCGTCAAAGTGTGTCCTAATTTGTTTCCGCGAACATTTTCAAGAAATTCGCTACAGCGAGTTAGGTCCTCGGGGGTAAGGTATCCGGTAAAAATTTGAACCTATAGCAGTAGGTAACGTTCTATGGTGATGCGAATCTCTATATCACTATTTATACCGTAAATTAAGATGTCTATTACCAATACTGCACTGAGGATTTACACGCAAAATACCTGGTGTGACCCTCGGATTTAGGGGGTCGGAGATGCTATTGACCTAGCTGTACGACTCTCAAAAAGGTGCTCACGGTCTCGAACAGCTTGACTCTCGATTTTGCTATTCATACGTGACACTGAGGTTTCCGTCTGCTGAAATGTCTACTAATTTGTTTCCGTGATGGCTAAGATAGGCACTCGATGCAGCGGGATAGGTTCTCGGATGGCAAGGTATTGGTTAAAAAGAATTACCTTATTTTAATTGATACTGCAGTCCGGTGGTTTGACACCATGTATGAATTACACGTTCGAGTGTCAAACCTTTCGAAAATTTTACCACATTCTTTGGGCGTAGTGCGGCTGTGTCGACAGCTTGACCTATCCATGGAATTAGAGGGAGAAAACGGATATTCCGGGAGCTATTGCGCTGTTCAGTATTGGCAATGGACACCTTGATTCACGGCTTGAATATTAAAGCCGACCGTCAATCCGATGTAGAGCACTACCTATTCGTGTAGGGTTAAGCTTCTTACAGAATGCCTTTCCCTCCAATAAACTGCCCCGCTTTATCGAGAGAATAACATCATGTTCACAGACAGAAATTAGACTGCATTTCAGTGACTGGCACCTTAACTTCATGAATGAGTCGGATGTTCAAGGGTCAAACCGCTCGAGAACTTCGTATACTTCTGTGAGAGACGATCGGCTAAGTTAATAGCTTCACCTGTACAGTGATTCCGATTGCGAAACCAGGTATTTCGGCAGTAAATGCGCTGAACACTATTGGCAATAGACACCTTAATTTGCGGTTTGAATATTAAAGTAGAGCGTCAAACAGTTTGAGACTGTAACCTATATGCATAAAGTCAGACGTTAACCGATGGAGTTGAACTCCGAGAATCACACCTGCTTCATCGAGAGATTAAGTCCGTGTTGAGGGATGAAAATTAGTCTTCATTTCAGTGACGGGCAACATAACATCATGTAATAATTAGAAGATCGTGCATCAAACCGCTCAAGAACGTATGCCACCTTCTGCGAGAGGCCAACCCCTACGTAAACAGCTTCACCTATCCTGTGATTCGCAGAGACAAAGCAGGTATTCCGCGAATAAGTCCGCCGAACAGTTTTGGCAATAATCACCTTAATTCATGGTTTGAACATTAAAGTAGAGACTCAGTCGATTTGAAAACATTACCAATTGGTATAAAGTGAAACCTTTCACCAAAAACCTTACCCTCCGAAAATATAACCCGCTGTATCGAGATTATAACATCGGCATCTGAGAAGGAAATTAGTATTCATTCCAGTGACGGGCACCTTAACTTCATGTATGGATTAGAAGATCGTGCATCAAGCCGCTCGATAACGTTGCCACCTTCTGCGAGAGACGAACGGTTACGCCAACAGCTTCACCTATCCTGTGATTCGTAGAGCCAAACCAGGTGTTTCGGGAGTAAGTTTGAAGAACAGTTTTGGCAACAGACACCTTAGTTCACGGTATGAATATTAAAGTAGAGCGTCAAACCGTTAGAAATCATCTAAAATTGGTTTAAAGTAATTCTTTTTACCGTTTACCTTACCTTCAGATAGCCTAGCCCGCTGTATGTAGAGTATGACTTCGAGTTCAGAAAACAAATCAACATACGTATTAGTGGCGGTATCCTAAATTCTTGCGTGATTTGGAGGATCGAGTGTGAATGCGTTGGAGGACGATACAACTCTCTTTGAGAGACGAAAGGCTATGTCAATATCTTCACCTATTCCAAGATTCCAAGAGTCAAATGAGGTATTCCGGGAGTAAATCTGCTGACAAGTTTTGCAATAGAAAACTTAATTCACGATTTCAACATTATAGTACAGCATCACACCCATTTAGATTGATACCAATTTGTATAATGTCTAACGTTATACTGAAGACCGTACCCTCCGAATACCTATGCCGCTTTATCGAAGGTTTAACATTCGTGTGCAAAGCAACAAATTAGAATACATTTTAGTGTCGGGCACCACAATTCCTTGTATGAAATAGGATATCGAGTGTCAAACCGATCGAGAAAGTTACAACCTACTTTGGGAGACGAACATCTAAGTCAGTTGCTTCAAGCAATCCTGTGATTCCTAGAGACAAGCAAGGAATTCCAGTAGTATATCCGCTGTATAGTATTGGTAATAGACACCCTATTCCACTGTGTAAATATTATACTATATAGGGAAGTATTTGGAGAACATTACCATTTTGAATAATGTGAAACCTTATCCCGGATACCTCACCTTCCTAGAATTCAAACCCCTTGATCCCGTTATCAAACCCCGTTATCTGAGGTATAACATCGTATTCCGAGAAACAATTTAGTATGCATTGCAGAGACGGGCATCTTAATTTCATGTATGAAAGAGAAGGTCAAGTGTTAAACCCATATAACGTTACCACCTTCTTCAAGAGTCCAAGTGCTAAATCAATAGATACCCCTATCCTGCAATTCCGCCTGTCACAGCACGAATTCCGAGTGAATCCAGAGTGCAGTATAACCAATGGACAGGTTGATTCACGGAACAAATATTAATGTGGAGTTTCAAATCTTTGCCGTACGTTACCTATTGGTGTTTCGTCAAACTTTTTACCGAAGACCTTACCCCTCTGATATCGTGACCTGCTGTATCGATATCCTAAATTCGTGTTCCGGGAAACAACCTATTATTCCTTTTAATGAAGGGCACCCCCGTGTCATTTATACATAAGAAGATCGATTGGCATACTGTTCCAGAGCGTTACCACTTTCTGCGAGATTCGCACATGTAAGTCAATAGCTTCATCTATCTCGTGATTTAGAGATTCAAACCACGTATTCCTGGAGAGAATTCACTTAACAGCATTGGCAATAGACATCGCAATTCACAATATGAATATGAATGTACAGGGTCAAACCGTTATAGAACGATACGTATTGGTATAGAGTCAAACTATTTACAGCAGACCTTCCCTTCCGAGAACCTTAACGGCTGCAGGCAGTGTCGTGCTTCGAGCTCAGAGAAAAATAATTGGTATTCATTTTCATGACGGGCACTTTAATTTCATGTAGGAACAAGATCCTCGAGAGTCGAATCGTTCGAGAACTTTACCAGCTTTTTCAGAGTCGCACACCTACGTCAATAGCGTCACCTATGCTGTGCTTCCGAGGGCCAATCAAAGTTTCCCGAGAGTAAATGCGCTAAACAGTAATGACAGTAGGCACGTAAATTCAAGGTTTGAATATTAAAGTTGAGCGTCAAATCGGTTGAGAGCGTTACCAATCGGTATAAAGACAAACGTTTTACTGAAAACCTTACACACCGGAAGCCTATCCCTCCGTATAGAGGGTAAAGCATCGTGTTGAATGGTAAAAATTGACATACATTTCAGTGACGGGGACCTTAATTTCATGTATAAATACGGAGATCCAGTGTCAGAAGCCTTCTGGATCGTTCCCAGCTTCTTTGAGAATCGAAAGTCGAAGTCAACAGCTTCTGCTGTCCTGTGTATTCGAGAGACAAACTACGTATGTCGGAAGTCTGCATACTGTACAGTATAGGCAATGGTCACTTTATTTCGCGGTTGGAATATTAAACTAGTGAGTCATACCGCCGGAAAACATACCAATTTGTAAAATGTTATTCCTTTTACCGAATTCCTAATCCTCCGAGGGCATAATCGGCTGTAGCAAGTCCTTTCTTATTGTTTATAGAACAAATTATTAGATATTTTAAAAGACGCTCACTTTAATTTTATTTATGATAGGAATATCGAGCGTCAAACCGTCCGCAAACGATAGCTCCCTTTTGGAGAGTCGAACGACTCAGTCAATATTTACACCAGCCCTCTGATTCCGAGTGTCAGACCAGGTATTCCGGGTGACAATCCGCTGAACAGTATTTGCAATAGGCATCTTAATTGACGGCATGAATATCAAAGTAGGAGTCATACAATCGGAGGACATTACAAATTGGTATAAAGTTATTCTTTTAACGAATACCTTACCTTCCTGACACATAACCCGCTGAAGCGAGTGTCCTGGTTAGTGCAC
This sequence comes from Lasioglossum baleicum, assembly GCF_051020765.1. Classification (NCBI taxonomy): domain Eukaryota; kingdom Metazoa; phylum Arthropoda; class Insecta; order Hymenoptera; family Halictidae; genus Lasioglossum; species Lasioglossum baleicum. The sequence continues at coordinate 15,888 of NW_027471116.1, forward strand.
ACGAAAACAAACTAGTAAAGATTTCAGCAGAAGGCTCCTCATTTTCATGTGTGAATAGAGTAATGGATCGTCTAACCGTTCGAGAGCGTTAACAACTTCTTTGAGAGTCGAACGGCGAAGCCAATAGCTTCACCCATTTCGTCATTCCGAGAGTCGAACTAGATATTCCGGTAGAAAATCCACTGATCAATATTAGCAATAGACACCTGAATTCACGGCTTGAATAATGAAGTACTGCGTCAAGCTATGTGAGAGCATTACTAACTGGTACATAGTCAAACGCCTTACTGAAGACCTTACCCTCCGAAGAAATAATCCGCTGTATTGAGAGTATAAAAGGATGTTCAGAGGGTCGAATTATTATTCATTTTAGTGACCGTACCTCAATTTCATGTATGAATTAGAAGATCGAGTGTCAAACCATTCGAGAACGTTAGCACATTCTTTCAGAGTCGAGCGGCTATGTCAGTTGCTACACCTAACCCGTGATACCGTCAGTCATGCCACGAATACCGAGAGTAAATCCGCCGTATCCTATTGGCCTCGGTCACCCTATTTCACGTTATAGATATCAACGTGCAGAGTGAAACCGTTGTCGACCGTCACGAATTCGTATAGATTCACACCTGTTACCGACGGCCATTCCTTCCGAAGATGTAACACCCAGTATAGATATATAAATTCGGGTTCCGAGAATCACGTTAGTATATATTTTAGTGACGGGTACCATAATTTGATGTGTAAGTTAGATGATCGACGGTCAAACCATTCTTAGACGTTATCACCTTTTTGAAAGTCGCACACCAAAGTCAACCGCTACATCTATCCTGTTATTCTCAGAGTCAAACCAGGTATTATGGGGGCCAATCCACTGTGCAGTATTAGCAATAGACTCGCTAATTGACGGTACGGTTATTGATGTCGCGAGACAAGCACTTCGAGTATGGTATCACTTACTATGGAGTAGATCATTTTACTGACGACGATCCCTTTCGAGAACATAACCCGCTACAGCGAGTGTCTGGCTCAATGTTTACGGAGAGAAACTAGTAGACATTTCAGCAGACGAACGCCTTATTATCACGTTTGAATAGCAAAATCGAGTGCCAAAACGTTAGGGAATGTTACAGCCTGCTTGGGGAATCGAACGGCCACGTCAATAGCTTCACCTATCCTGAGACATCGAGAGTCAAATCAATAACTCCGGGAGTAAATGCCCTGTACAGTATTGTCAATACACATCGCAATTCACAATATGAATATGAACGTACAGGGTCAAACCGTTGTAGAACGTTACGTATTGGTATAGAGTCAAACTTTTTTCCGAAGGCTTTACCTTCCGAAAGGATGTCCGGCTAGGTCGAGGGTATGTCTTCGCATTGAGGGAGGCAAATCACTGTCCATTTTAAAGAGGCGCACCTTAATTTCTTGTATCAATAAGCAGATAGAGAGTCACACAGATCAAGAACATCACTTCTTTCAGTCAGAGTCGAACTGCAAAGTCTTTAGTTTCGCCTATCTTGTGATACGGAAAGTCGAATAAGGTATTCCAGGATTCAGTCCGCTGAACAGTATTGACAATGGGCAACGTAAATCACAGCATGAATATTAAGCTTGAGAGTCAAACCGTTGGAAGAAAATAAAAATTGGTATAATGTCACTCCTTTTACCGTATACCTAACCCTCCATGTACAAATCCCGCTGTTGGGACTATCTTGCTTAGTTTTCAAGTGAAAAAACGAATAGACATTTTAATAGATGGACACATAATTTTCATGTATGAATATGAATAGAGTCTATCTTCTTACCCATGGGCTGACTCTCCCAGAACCAAACCCGCTGAGTCGAGAGTATGATTTTGTGTCCAGAGAAACAAATTATTACGTATTTCATTGAGGGGGCCTTGTTAATTGGAATGAACTGGATGATCGAGTGTCAAACCGTTACAGAACTCCACCACCCTCCAATTGTGTCGATCGGCTAACTCAATAGCTACACCTATCCTGTGATTCCAAGTGTCAAACCACGTATACCTGGGTTAAATCCACTGTAAAGTATTGTCACTCAACTCCCTATCTCACGGTATAAATATTAACGTACAGAATCAATCCGTCGTAGAAAGTTACATATTGGTATGGAGTTAACATTTTGCCAGGTACCATACCTTTCGAGAACCGAACCCGCAGTATGGAGTGTTTTGTTTCGTATTCATAGAAACAAATTAGTGTACATTTTAGCAAGCGGACACTTTATTTTCATTTAGGTATAACGAAATCGAGAGTCAAACTGATCGAGAACGTTACCACCTTTCATGACAGTCGCCGAGCTCTGTCAATGGTTTCACCTATCCTGTCATGCCGATAGTCAACCCAGGTATTCCGCGATTAAATTCACTAAAAAGTTTTGGCAATAGAATGGAGAGCCAAACCGTTTGTGAACGTTCCCAAATGCTATAAAGACAGAGGTTTTTCAAAACACGTTACCCTCCGAAAATCTCACGCGCTGTGCCGAGAATATAACTTTGTGCTCAGTGAATCAAATTAGTAAACATTTTAGTGACGGTACCTCAATTTCATGTATAAATTAGAAGATCGATGGTCAAACCGCTCGAGACCGTTACCACCTTCTATGAGAGTCGAACGGCTAAGTCAATAGTGTCACCCATACTGTGATTCCGAGAGGAAAACCATGTACTCCGGGAGGAAATATGATGAGCGATATTGGCATAGACACACTAGATCACGGTATGAATATTAAATTACAGCTGCAAGCCGTTGTGCAACCTTACCTATTGGTATAGAGTAAAACTTTTTACAGATAATCTTACCTTCCGAGAACCTTCACGGCTGCAGACAGTGTCTTGCTTCGTGCTCAGAGAAGAGAAATTAGTAAACATTTTAGTGACGGGCACGTTATTTTCATATATCAATAACAAACACTAGAGTCAAACCGTTAGAGGACGTTACCACCTTCTTTGAGAATAGAACGCGTGAGTCCATAGCTTCACCATTCCTGTGATTCCGAGAGTCATACCAGGTATTCCTCGAGTAATCCGCTCAACACTATTGGCAATAGACACATTAATTCACGGTTTGAAGATTAACGTTGCGCGGGCAATCATTGTAGAACCTTACCCATTCGTATAGAGTCAAACTATTTATCAAAGGCCTTACCTTTCCAGATGCCGAACCCGTTGTAGAGAGTGCAATGCTTCGTATTCACGAAAACAAATTGCTAGTCGTTTTTGTAGGCGGACACATAATTTTCATTTGGGTATAACAAAATCGAGAGTCAGCCAGTTCGAGAACGTAACCACCTTGTTTGGGAGACGAACGGTTAAGTCAATAGCTTCACATATCCTGTGATTTCGAGAGGCAAACCAAGTATTCCAGGAGCAAATCGGCTGAGAAGCATTGGCAACAGCCACCTTAATTCACGGTATAAATATTAAATTAGAGAGTCAAACCGTTGGAGCCCATTACCAAATTGTGCAAAGTCAAACATTTTTCCGGATATCATACCATCCTTAAACCTATCCCACTGTAGCAAGGGTCTTGCTTATTGTTCATGGAAACAAATTAGCAGACATATTGGCAGGCGGTCACTTCCGTTACATGTATCAATAGGAAGATCGAGTGTCAAACCGTCCGAGAAGGATACCGCCATCTTCGAGGGTAGAACAGCCAAGTCAACGGCTTAACCCCTACCCTGATTCCGAGGGTCAGACAAGCTATTCCAGGAGTCAATCCACAGTGCCGAACTACAAATAGACATGTTAGTTCACGATATGGATATTGAAGTAGAGCGTTAAACCTTTGCAATACGTTACCTATTGGTATATCGTCCAACTTTTCACAGAAGGCCTTACCTAATAAGAACCAAACCCGCTGTATCTACAGTACAATTTCGTGTTCAGACAAAAAAATTAGTGTCCATTTGAGTGTCGGGCACATTAACTTCATGTATGAATTAGAAGGTCGAGCGTCAACCCGTTCGAAAACGTTACCACGTTCTATGAGAGACGAACGGCTATGTCAATAGATTCACATATCGTGTGATTCAGCGAAGCAAACCCAGTAATCCTGGAGTAACACTGCTGAACTGGATTGACAATAAACCCATAATTCACGGTATCAATATTAAAGTGCAGCATCAAGTCGTTTGAGAACATTACCAATTCCCTGAAAGTCAGACGTTTTACAGAATTCCTTACCCTCCTAAAATTAACCAGCTGTACTGTAGCAGAAAGTAAAAGGTAAACTTCGCCCTACCTGGAATTATATTAAGCCTTAAACTAGGTACATAACTCCGAGAGACATTATATCATTCCTCTATCAATATTTTACATTTTCATTTCTATAGGGTTATATGTAACTAATAAGCTCAAACAAAAAGAGGACCACATTTCGTTCCTGAAATAAGTGTTTACATATTCGTGGGTATGGAAGCATAGAACCATTGATAATGAAAAAATAAAAAATCCCACGCCAGGTGAAATATAATGTCTCGCTTTGATTTAAATTCATTTTCATAATTTTATGGTATAATTCGTAATACTACTTAGCCTGAATTATACATGAACTTAACTGCTAGTATGCATAATTACCATTATGAATATTAAACATAATACTGCTTCGATAAAAATGTTATATTACTTAAATACTAGTTTGGAAGTTTTTTTATCTGAAAGGCGGCTACATTCTGCAAAGTCGATTCTTCTTCCAATAGGAGCATCGTATTTTACACTCCTCGTTTTCAATTACGTTCATTCGATTATGTTGTATAAGCACGTCGAATTTAAGTGGAGACAACATGAGGATAATTCTAATGTTAATTAGTATTATTGTATCTATTATTACTTAAGCATTTCATATAATTAGAGAATATTCTATGTATCATTAATGACACTAGTCTATCATCTCATCAGTTGTCCTAGGACCTGAGCAATCGCGACGTATAGCTCGTAATTTCTGTCATAGAAAATTCCGAGAGTTTCGACGGTTCGTTTGGTTAGAGTAATCAGGCAGTCTCCGAAGACTCGGGATTCTCAGGTACTCGCGTGTAGGACCTCGGGTTAGGCTAGGATGGGAAGGTTAGGCACTTGGGAAGCTTTTTGCGAAGTTCGATGATGCGGAAGTAACCCGAGACCTTCTAGGCAAGTCCGGAAGTCCTCTGGGACCCTTGTGAGTTCGGCTTGACGGTACCATGGAAAATAGAGGATTCGCAAACTCACACTGAGTCCGGAAAGTTCTGCCTCTGTTCCGAGCCGTTCTACAGCATCGCGTGACAATCGTACTAAATGGTCGATTATAGTCGATAGCTCAAATTTGCAGCCACCCTCACCCTCTCTATTTTCCTTACACCGGCTAAATGGCAGAGATGGAGTACTTATCCATATAACGAGCTACCTGATTGACGATTTATACCGCGTTAATTCATTGGAGTGAGATAATTCGGCAAGATGGCATCACCGGAAGGTCCGCTAGATTAGTTCACCGAATTAATTATTGTGATACCGCCAGACGGGGGCGAAAACGTAGCTTCTTGCCAGCTTCAAAATTCTAATTAACCAAAACACGCTTACTAATCTCGACGTCACCACGGAGGGTGATTAACACAATGATTTATAACGCCATGTTAATACCACTCGCGTGGCTAATCGTAACGAGCTGGTCATTTGCGCCTTGTTCCCCTCGGTACAGCCACGACCTAGCAAGATGCTCACAATTATCTTCCATTTGGCATTACGCCTAATCGAAACCACCGCCTTTTCAAATCGGTCTCGATGAGTTTCATGGCCCAAAAGTTCCTCGGTGCTCGTCGGCATTATTTCACCGTTTCTTCAACTATGCATGCGAGCAATCGGAGCTTCTATCGCGATTAATTGAAGAGGAAGAAGGGATGAGGACGAAGGCACCGCTGGTACATGGCGAAGTGGCTACTATGACTGGGGTAAATAGATAATATCGGTATCGACTGCGAAACAGCGTGCTTAACTTTCGGAATTAAAAGAACGGGCTAATACATTGAAATTCGAGCAAGGGGGACAATTTATGATCCGAATTTACTATGGCACCCGCGATCCCGTGGTCTGCCAGATATTCGCGGAAGGGCACGTGACCCGGCGCCGAGCCACCCAGGCAAAATGCGTTCCGCATCTGTCAGGAATTCAACGTGTAAGCATCAAATTTTCTGGGGAAACCGAGCAAAAGAACATGCAGCGTCATCTACTCTGCATCTCGTTGATATCCAGCCACGTTCGACATTCTCTCTCTCTCTCGCTCTCTCTCTCTCTCTCTCTCTCTCTCTCTCTCTCCCTCCGAGCTATTCACAGAATGAGATATTCCGATAGTTGTGGCAGCTGGCTTCACCTTCTAGCTGAACTTGTTTGACTTCACATCCATTCTTCTCCGTTTTCCTCCCTTTTATGTCCCCTCTTCCTTTCGGATATATAACCGGTGCAGGTTCAAGTGGGACGCCACAATTATTTCCGATATTACAGAGGGCATAAAGGAATGAGAGTTAAATGGCATTATCGCGTGTGTGCGATGGTTGGAAAGGGGTCAATATTGTCCTGGAAATAGAGTAAACAAACTTGTTTCAGAGCTCTCATTCTTGCAGTTGCTTTTTCACGGATCCGAAAAGTAGTCGAAATCATACAATTGTTGGCATTAATGTGCATTATGATTCGGTACTCGCTACAAATCCGTAGTTCTGGCGTCAAGGCGTTCCTCTTGTGACGGGATGTTTTAACAGGAATGAAGAACAATGCATATCTTCAAACGGATATGGAATATATACGCAGAAGGAAATATTTCAGCGTTGTCTGGAGATGTATGACTACTTTAACACAGCGCTGGAATAAAATACCGATTACAGTATACTTAATTAACATACGAATTTTGTAGGAACGGTTTGATATATCGAAGCTTGTCATTCGAATAAAACATAGTCAAATTGTGTACGTGCATGGGCCTCAATCGGAAGGCGGTTCTGAAATTAAGTACTTCCATGTGTTTAACGGGCACATTTGATAAATATTTTGCCATTTCAGAAGGCGAGCTGTTAGATTTATCGGTGATAATAACATCGAGGCATAGATAATTGACAAAAGATCTGATTTCGCCGTCGCAATTTAAACGGTGACAACGCCGATGCGATTTTAATTTACAAAAATGTACAAATTGCCAAGATTATTATCAACATCAAATTAAAATTCTCCTCGCTAAATTTCCCGTGTCGCGGATTTACAATAGAAATAAAATATGAAACAATCATTAGCTATTAATGGCGTAGGTTATTGCCGCGAACGAGCATGAGAAAAACCGCGAGACTGTAGGCGACGGGAATTTATAACGAAAGTGAAGGAATTAACAATTTATCCACTATTACAAGGAAAAGTAGTAATCGATTTGCGGCGTATCGATAATGAACGTCGCGAATCGGTTCGGGTCATTTGTCGGTTCGACCTTCAACGGGTAACATTTAAATTTTCTTCGTTTATGAGTGGTTAGGTGCCCGAAGCGATGTTACGAGTGTCTCCGCCACTCACGTACAGCCCCATAAACAATTTATTTAACATTTTTTCTTTGTTTGTCTCCAGCTTCCATTCTGTAGTCTCTATTCATCCTCCCTTGAGATTTCGAATTTCTCGTGTAATATAGCTACTGCCCCGAACAAACTGCACGTAATCTAGAAAACTCGTTACGATCCCAAAATTCGCGAACCATATACTGGAGTTCCATGTTGGACTTACGCCGTATTTCAAAATCCTGCTTTCTTTTCTCGCGTTCCAACATATAATTGAAGTGGCTGATTTTTCATGCTCTTGGCAAACTCCAATCGATAGAGCTCGCCACCTTATACTAGCTGTTAACCACGAGGTGCTTCAAAACGAAATTATTCCAATGAAATCGAGCGGTGAAATAGGCTGGAAGCATCCGTCGGGTGATTTCTCGAAACGGGTTGGCCTCGGAGAGATTTGTTCGAAAAATATCGATAACGAAAGAAGCGATGGGTATCTATCTAACGCGCACGATCGCCGGAATTTTTAGAAGAGCCAAGTAAGTGAAAGCTGTTTGGCCATTTTCGGTATCGGGGCGTTTGAACATAATCGGATCGGTTACATGTCTGGAGAAAGCAGCGGTGCAACGAACGTCACGCGGAGGAATATAATGACGGGGCGAAATTTGTAAACGAATGGAATTTGACGAAACGGATTGTTTCGCTTAATGCCTGGTCTGGTTTTCGGCGGTCGACGTAGCAGCGACTTTTTTCCGCTCGGCGTTTATTTCTCCGCTATAGCCGTAGATAATTCTACGCCGCGAGTTCGGTTTCATCGATACCGCGATCGAGAGCAAAGTTACATCTGTTCACGAATGAAATTACGCAGTGTTCAGCGCCTGATTCTGATGGCTCGTTCCCTGCCCAAATTATATTACCCGACTGGCGGATCCACCGAATTTCCAGCTTTTCCCGTTTTACCATCCCTCACGGATGAGCCGCGGTTACCTCCTTGTTCCCATCGGCCGTGTTTCATTACCGGCAGCTATCTTCTTACACAGCCTCCACGCGTTTCCGGCACAGCGATCAGCTTTAAACAAACCTTGCTCGGATATTGCATAGTATTATAGTAGTAGTATAGTAGTATAGTATAGTAATAGTATTATATAATATATTATAGTATTATATATTATATAGTATTGCATAGTCAGCGTACTCGGTACGAACAGACGTTGCACGGAGACAGTGTGACACCAGCCAAAATGCAGCCATCATATCACCGGAAACCGTCCAGACAATTCTCGTAGCTAAATTAGCCAAAATTCAGCCATCGCATTAGCAGAAACCGCTAAGATATCAACCACAGAAAAACCAGCCAAAACCAGACATCACATCACCAGAAACCGCCTACTCAACCAGAAAGTTACAATACAGAAACCGAGCACAAACGAATAAGTCAGTCCTACGTTACGCATCAAACTGGATGTTTCAACATTCGTATACCTATCCTCAAGACCTACGTTAAATATTTAAAACTATTCAATATCTGTATTACACTTATTCTACGGAATAAGTATTAATACATGAGACATAGTTTCTTCTAGACAGGGTCCCTTCCACCAAGGTTGAAGATCCGCCCGTTTGTATTTTATTTCGATACTTGGCACGTATTTCCCTCTGACAATAGAATTGAAATGCCAACAGAAAGCCAATCTGACTATACGAAAATTCTATCTTCATCCGTCTAATTTTCTATTCTCGATATTCGATCCTTATATAAGGTTTTTTAGCGATAGAACTACGAATAGATTGCGAATCTCCGGGTGGGAATTATTCCACAAGAATCTGGAAGGTTCGTTCTTATTTTAAGTGTTAGGGAAATGAATCCGGAACTTATCAATGCCTATTCGGAGTTACGTATAATCGAAACTGGTTTTGCCTGTATATGCACACTTCGGCTCCGTATATGGGTATCACGGTGATGTTGGAATATTGAAGATCGAGGGGCAATATCGTGTCAAAGGAAGCTGAAAGCCATGGGGGAAACTTGAACACAACACCAAGCAAGGCATCGTACCCAGGACACCCAAATGGGTAGAGAAATGGTGTCTCTAATCAAACAAACAATTCTGCACGTTTGGTCAAACAAAAGTCTTAAACCGAGGGTGAAATTTCTAATGATATGTTCCGAAAAGTGGGTCACGAGCTAGTTTGTTAGTCTGTTAGTCTGGTAGAGACGATTCATGGCTATTAGTGGAAAGCAACGCGTGAATCGACATAACCTGCCATTGTTGGAACAGCATTCCCAGAGCACTTGTCCCTCGGATCGGTTCGTCATGAGCACTTGTTCGGACCAGACATCATGGCAGCCAATATTCGAGGGATAAACACTCGCGACCAGTGCAATAGGTTTTCTGTCATGTCCCTAAAATTGCACGCCGAATCCTCGTCGTTCATCCATTTACGGTCGCGGACTATTCGTCGCTCGATAGATATATCCCATCGCCCCCCTCCCATGGTATGGGCCACCGACGAAAATGGGATTTATTACAATACGCACGCATCGAATATTATTGTGCGGACTCCTTTTAGCATTTCGAGGGCGAGGAATTAACGCGGAAACTTAATTCGCGTCGATTTATCAGCGCGTTCCATTCCGCTCGACAAATCACGTTCCATCGCTCCCCTCTTCGCCTTCGAGTTCTGTTTAAGTAATGTTATTGCGAGTAATTAAGAGGGGGAATTCGATGGCATACCGGTCGATGGCTGCAAATTGGAATCTCGAAATTCGCGTCAAACTTCTGAGTATTTGTTTTTCACCTCGCTCGTGCGAGCAAGTAATGCGCGCTAATATTTTGTCCTTGATCAATGGTGAAAACTATCTTTTGCAATTCCGCCCTATTCTCCGATACAAATGACGGAATGGTAAGCTGAATCAATGACGCATGAAAGAATTAATGGAGAGTATTAAAAAACTCGTATCCTTGGAGTCGACTGTAAACGACATATTCTTCACCAATCTTCATATACATTTACGCCAGAGAATAAAACATTTTGGCCTCACTCAGTCAAGGAATAACATCGTAGTAGTGAAAAATATATGACTATATGCGAAACCCAGCAAAATAAGTATATGATCAGAAGAGTTAAAGAAACGCGGAGATACATGGTAATAAATTATTAGAATTTAAACTCGACATTGATAATGTACCATCGATATTTTGATTCTAAATGGTTGGACGCGATTCCGCTCAAGGCATCTTTCAACTTTGATTTGGTTCGCGATATCGTAATATACGATGCGTCAATTCTGGCTGCCATTTAACCGGTAGCAAAACGACTATCGCGCGATCTGTCTTGCTTTGTTTGGTATTCCGCTTGTTCACTTGAACCAAGTGTACGAATGTATTTGGATTCGAGGGTTAGTGGAGCAGTACGCCGTGTGTTTGCTCGAATGAATTCGTACAATCTTGATTATGAGTTGAGAAACTCGATCGGATAATCTGCATGTCAAAGCGTACCTCGCGATGTGTTGAGCGTAATATTGGCCGGATTGATGCCGAGAGTCGGAATACCACGCTTGCATATATATCGCCGAATATGTGGATTATAGTATTTCCGTTTTATCTTTATATTGCAGCAGCTCATTTCCCCCGTCGGAAACTTGGTGGCAACCGCTGCGGAGCGTGTGTGGCGAAATGCTCTTAGGCAGCAGAAACTTGCGCCATTAAAACTTCGTTACCGGGATATAAAGCTGGATCGAGCAATATTATGCTTTTAGACACAGTCCGTTCCTTTGGTTATGTTGGACGGACCAGTGATTATGGCGCGCTGCGTAGCGGTTGTGCGAGGGATCGCCCAATAAAACGTGTCCCGCGACTCGCTTCGGCGACGCAGCCGAGCGGGAAACGAGCGGTTTGCGTGGTTTGGATGCGACGTAGGCAGCCCGAGACATGCGGGAAACGCGTTCCCGGGGAAGAATTAGGACTCATGGGACAGATGCGCGTGGAAATTGCCATGCCGCAAAATACCGGTCTGCACCCAGCCCCTCTTTCGGATCGTTCCGTCGCCAAAGATGCGACGCCTGGCATCGAGTGAACGGAACGTTAGCGGTTCCCCATATCTTCCCCCGCGATATTACTTCTAAAGGCTTCGAGAATACGCAGCAATTTGTTACACGATCTGCGAAGGAATAGGCCATTTACGAGACACCGCCACATACAGCGCAGATTAAGTATATGGAACAGCTCCGCGGGTCGGGCCTCGTATTACTATACCCGGGTTGAAGGTCATGGCTATACTTGGCCTGTATCGCTTATATTCTCGGCGTTGTCTCATGGTCGATCGTATAGCTTGTTGATGGAGTAACATCGATGTAGTGCATTAAACGACCCTGACCCTATATAACCAGCTATATTATATTTTCATCATGAAATTCCCTAATCTAACTGGCGACGGGGAAGTCAGGCATGGTCACTAAGGACTTTCGGTGACCCCCGCGACGATCACGTAGTCCGAGCTCCGCTGCGGTATACTTTCTTGTCCGGTACTATTCATTCTCGTATCTTTAACGGCACCGCGCGATCACTACGCGACGCCCTCCCTCTCGACCGTGGCCTCGGAGATAGTCGGGCAGCCACGCAGTGACCAGCAGTTCATCATGGCGGCTGGCTACCGTAGGTCCGAGACTGTCCCGCAATTTCTTCCACCAGGGACCAGCAATCTGGGTTTTTTCCCAGCTGGCGTAGCGGCAGACTCACTACGCGCTCACCGCCGCATTCTTCCCATGCGAATCGGGGCCACTTCCGCTCTTACCCATTCTGTGGCCTCCTTGTGTAGAATCACTTGCTCGCAAAGTGCGGCCATCCTGCGTCATTTTCTCCTTCACCATCCATGTGATAATGGCGGAAAGCGACGAACTCGACGGCAACACGATTTCACCCGTGTGTTCAACCGCCGCCGACAAGGAACGGACACTCCTGGGAGCTTCAAAGGTGGATCGTTCTCTCCAGAATTCGTACTGCTTGTCATCCAAGTCCGGGCCCATACCCTGTAGGTGCTTCTTCAAACGGATCGCCATTACCCGCTGTAAGAGTTTCCCAGCCTCGCTGAATTGGCAGGTGCGCCGGTACGCCCTGGGGAGTCGGGGGTCTTACCCTGCTTCTTGATCAGAACAACACATACCAGCATCCACATTATGGGAAACGTACCTCTCTGCAGGCTTTCGTTCAGCTGCTACATCGTTCTTTCACATTGTACACCCTGGGCGAGCGCCAACGCACGGCCCGGAATACCATCCGGTCCCGGTTCGGGCTCCTTCTCCACGAGTTTACATGCCAGCAGCTCTAGCTCCTCCCTGCTGACCCTGAAGTCCTATCTATCGACTGGTCCATCGATGCCACCCCCCACCATCGGCGTCGACGCGTGTCGACGACTCGCCGTACGAAAGCGGGATCCGTGCTCTCTGAGAGCGAGCGACCTAGACCCTCAGCTTCCCTAGTACGATCCGGTAAGGTTTGCGTTTGGAACGCCCCACCAGTACAGCGAC
>NW_027471117.1:0-28924 GCF_051020765.1 Lasioglossum baleicum
CACCTTAGCTTGGTGTATGATTTAGACGATCGAGGGTCAAACCGTTCGGGATCGTGACATCCCTCTCCGAGAGTCCAATAGCTAAGTCAATAGCTCCTCCTATTCTTTGATTCCGAGAGACAAACCAGGTGTACCGGGAGTAAATCCGCTGAATGGTATTGGCAATAGACACATTTATTCACGGCTTGAATATTAAAATATAGCGTCAAACCGTGTGAGAACGTTACCAATTGCTATAAAGACAAAAGCCTTATCGAAGACCTTATGCTCCCAAATTGTAACCCGCTGTATCGAGATTATAACTTCGTGTTCGGAGAATAAAATTAGTATTCATTTCAGTGCCGGGCACCTTAAGTACATGTATGAATTAGATGATCCAGTGTGTAACCGCTCGAGAACGGTGACACCTTCTGTGAGATACGAATGGCTTAGTCAATAGCTTGACCAATCCTGCGATTCCGACAGACAAGCCAGGTATTCCGGGAGTAAATGCGCTGAACAGTATTGGTATTGGACACATTTAGTCACTGTTTGAATATTAACATAGAGCATCAAACCGTTTGAGAACGTTACCACCCTCTCTGAGATTCGAACGTACAGCTCAATAGCTTCAACCGTCCTGTGATTGCTATCGCTACGACAGGTATTCCAGGAGTAAATCCGCAGAACAGTATTGGCAATAGATGCCATGATTCACTGTATGAGTATTAAAATAGGTTGTCAAAGCTTCGGTGAACATTATCAAATCCTATTACGTCGTTCTTTTTACCGAGTACCTTACCATCCGAGATCTAACACGCTGTAGCGAGGGCCACGCTTGTTCCTCGCGGAAACACATTTGTAGCCAATTTAGTGGACGGACACTACATTTTTGTGTATAAATACCAAAATCGAGAGTCAATGCGTTCGCAAACGTTTCTACCTTCCCTGTGCGTCGCACAGCAGAGTCAATAGCTTCACGTATCCTGTGACTCTGAAAGTCAAATCTGATATTCCGGGAGTATGTGAGTTGTACATTATTGGCAATAAACACCTCAATTCACGGAATGAATATTAAAGCATGCCGTCGAACCGTTACCTCCGGCGGCGAAGCAAGTTACCGCCCCCACGCCTTCCCGTCGATCGGAGCAGAAGGCTGGCGTTCGGCCGAGCTACCGACCATCGATGGACAGCAGTCTAGTGAAGAATGAAGCATTCAGGGCTGGGAAGCCGAAAAGGTGCCCAGCGAGGGCTGCTGAAATCGCGGGGAGGAACCGGCGTCTTAGGTTCGCGAGAGCGCTGCCTGTCGTCCCAGGCCCTCCCTTGTCCGAATAGGACGGACCACCGCAGGATGTTTAGTGGGTAAGAGGCCCACAGACCCCGGGCCTCACTCTCAGGGGCCGGGACAACTTTGGAAGATTCCACCTGCGTCAATAAAAGGTAGTCGAACCGTCGTGGAACTTTAACTGTTCGTGTAGGAATAAATGTCTTACAAAATGCCTTACCTTCCGAAAAACTGATACGTTATATCGAGAGTATAGCACCGCGATCACAGGTACCAACTACTAGATAATTTAGTGACGAGCACCTTAATTTCATACCTGAATTGGAGGATCGATGGTCAAATATGTCGAGAACGTTACCACCTTCAGTGAGAGACGACCGGCTAAGCCAATAGCTTCACCTGTTCTGTGATTCCGAAAGTCAATCCTGGTATTTCAGGCGTAAATCCACTGAAGAGTATAAGAAATGGACACCTTAATCCACTGAATGAATATATAAGTAGAGCGTCAAACTGTTCGAGAATGCAACTAATTGGAACAACGTACTACTCTCCAATGGATGCCTCACCTTCCGAGAATATAACCCGCACTGTCGATGGTATAACTTCGTAGTCATAGAATCCAATTTGTAAACATTTTAGTCTCGTGCTCGTTAGTTTAATATATGAATTAGAATCTCGAGTGTCAAACCGATCGAGAACGTTACCAGCTTCTTTGAGATTCCAACGGCTGCGGCAATAGCTTCATCTATATTCGTGACTCCGAGAGTCAAGCCTGGAATTCTAGAAGGAAGTCCACTGAACAGTATTGGCAATAGACACCGTAATTCAAGGTTTGCATGCTAAAGCAGAGCCTCAATTCGATTGAGAACGTTACGAATTGCTGTAAAGTCAAACGTTTTACCGAAGACCTTACCCTCAGAAAGACTAACCCGCTGTATCAGAATATAACATCGTCTTCAGTGGGACGAATTAGTAGGCCATTTAGTGACGAGCACCTTAGTTTCATGGATGAAATGGAAGATAGATGATCAAACTCTTCGGGAATGTTAGCACCTTAATTTTCAGACGAATGGCGCAGTCTATATCTTCACCTGTCGTGTGATTCCGAGTGTCAAACCACGTATTCCTGGAGTAAATGCGATGAACAGTATTGGCAATAGACGCATTAACTGACGGTATAAAAAGTAAAGCAGACCGTCAAACCGTTGTAGAACGTTTCCTATTGGAATAGCGTCAGACGATTTACGGATAGTTCAACCTTCGGAGAAGCTAACTCTCCGTCTCGAGGGTATAACTTCTACTTCATAGGATCAAATTATTAAACATTTTAGTGACGGGTAACTTAATTTCATTATGAATAAGAATATCGAGTGTCAAGCCGCTCGAGAACGTTACTACCTTCCGTGAGAGACGAACGACTGAGTCAATAGCTTCACCTGTCCAGTGTTTCGGAGAGTCAGTCCAGGTATTAATGGAGTATATCCACCGAACAGTATTGCCAATAGACACCTTAATTCAAAGTTTAAATAGAAAAGTAAAGCGTCAAACCGTTGGAGAGCATTGCCTATTCGTATAATGTCAAACGTTTTACCGAAGACCTTACCCTCTGAAAGACTAACCCGCTGTATTAAGAGTATAACGCCATGTTCAGAGGTACGAACTAGTCTGCATTCCAGTGGCAGGCACCATAACTTCATGTATAAATTAGAAGGTCGAGTGTCATGCTGTCTGAGAACGTTACCACCTTCTTTGTGAGACGTTCGGCTAAGTCAATAGTTTATACTATTCTGTGATTCCAAAAGTGAAACCATGTACTCCAGAAGTAAATACGCTGTACAGTTTTGGCAATAGACACCTTATTTCACCGTATAAATTTTGGGGTACGGAGACACACCGTTGTAGAACGTTACCTACGGGTATAGGAACATAGATTTTACCTAAGCCCTTACCTTCCACGAAGCCTAACCCGCTGTGTCGAGAGTATACGATCGAGTCCACAGGAACAAGCTAGAACAAATTTTAGTGACGGGAACCTCAGTTTCGTGTATGAATAAGGGGATCGAGTGTCATATGATTTGAGAAAGTAACCACCTTTTTTCTAGAGTCGCACTGCTAAGTCAACAGCATCACGTATCCTGTGATTCCGAGAGACAAATCAGCTACCTGGGAGTAAATTGGCTGAACAGTATTGGCAATAGACACCTACATTCACGGCATGAATGTTATGGATGATAGTCAAATCGTTGGTGAACATTACGGATTGCTATAAAGACATTCCTTTCTACCTATACCTTGCATTCCGTGATCGCAAGCCGCCGTAGCGATTTTCTTTCTTCGGGTCCACAGGAACGAATTGGTAGACATTTTAGCAGACGGATACCTTATTTTCATGTGTGAATCGCGTAATCGTGTGTCATACCATTCCAGAACGTTATCACTTTCCTTGACAATCGCACATATAAGACAATAGCATCACCTATCCAGTGATTCCGAAAGTCACACCGAGCATATCTGGGGTAAATCCGCTGTACAGTAATGGCAGTGGACTTCGTATTTCGCAGTTTGTATATTAAAGTAGTGCAACCTGCCGTTTGAGAACGATACAAATTTGTATAACGCCGTACTTCATACCGGAAACCTCACCTTTCGAGAAAATGAATTGCTGTATCGTGGGTATAACTTTGTGTGCACGGAAAAAAATTAGTAGACATTTTAGCAGACGCGCAGCTCAATTTCATGTATGAATAAGAAGACCGAGTGTCAAACCGCTCCAGATCGTTTCCACCTTATTTGAGAGATGAACGGCTAAGTCAATAGCTTTACCTATCCCGTGATTCCACGAGTCAGACCAGGTATATCAGGAGTACATCCGCTGAACCGCAGTGGCAATGGACACCTTAATTCACAGTCTGAATATTAAAGGAGAGCATCAGGCCGTTTGAGAGTGTTGACAATTTGTACAACGTCGTACTCTTTACCGAGAACCTTACAATCCGAGATACTTACCCGCAGAATTGAGAGCATAACTTTGTGTTCAGAGGTACAAATAACTGTACATTTTTGTGAGCGGCACCTTAATTTCATGCATGAATAAGAAGATCGAGTGTCAGTCCTTTCGGGAAGGTTACCACATTCTATGAGGGTAGAACGGCTATGTCAACCGCTTGTCCTATCCTTGGAGTCAGATAGTCATAACAGATATTCCGGGAGTAAATGCGCGGTACAGTATTCGCAATAGACACCTTGATTCTCTGTATATATATTAAAGTTGAGCGTCAAACTGTTCGAGAACGTTACCAACTCGTACAAAGCCAAACGTTTTATCGACTTACTCATGTTCCTATAACAAACCCCGAACTAGCGACTGTCTACCTTAGTGTTCAAGAAGCAAATTGGTAGATATTTCAGCAGACGGACAACATAATTGTGCCTGTAAATAGGAAGGTCCAGAGTCAGCCCGTTCGAGAGCGATAGCATCTTCCTTCAGAAACGAACTGCTATGTCAATAGCGCTTCACTGATCCTGCGATTCCGAGAGTCAAACCAGGTAAGCCGAGTGTAAATCCGCTGAAGAGTATTGGCAATTGACACCTTAACCCACGGCTTTAATATTATGGCAGACGTTCCAGCCGTCGCAGTACTTTGCCTATTCGTATTGAATCAAACTTATTACCGAAGGCCTTACCTTGCGAGAAGACCAACCCTCTGTAGGCAGTGCCTTGCTTAGTTCCATGGAAACATATAAGCAGACATTTTAGAGACGGGCACCTTAATGTCATCTGTGAATCCGAAGATTGGGGATCAAACAAATCGAGAATGTCACCACTTCCCTGGAAGGCCGAACGTTTAAGCCAATGGCTTCACCTATACTGTGATTCCGAGTGTCAAGCCAGGTATTCCGGGAGTAAATCCGCTGAACAGTATCAGCAATGCACATTCAACTTCGAGGAATGAATATGAATGTACAGAGGCAAGCCGCTGTACATCGTCACGTATTGGCACAGAGTAAACAATAGACCGATACCCTTACCTTCAGAAAACCAAACTCGCTGAATCAAGGGTATAACTTCGTGATCAGAGAAACACATTATTATACATTTCAGTGACGGGCACCTTAATTTCATGTCTGCTGTAGAAGATCGGGTGTCAAACCGTTCGCATACTTTACCATCTTCTTTGATGCTCGATCAGCTGAGCCAATAGCTTCATCTGTCCTGTGAGTTCGAGAGTCCAACCAGGCATTCCGGTAGTTAATCAGCTGAAGATTCTTGGCATTAGTCACTTTAATTCTCGGTTTCAATCTTAATGTAGTTCGGCAAACCGTATGAGAGCGTATCCAATTGCTATAAAGACTAACGTTCTACTGAAGCCCTTACCCAGCGAAAAACTGACTCGCTTTATCGGGACTATAACGCCGGGTTCAGAGGTATGAACTGGTGTACATTTTATTGACGAGCTCCTCAAGTTCATGCATACAATATCAGATCGAGAGTTAAACCGTTCGGGAACGTTACCACCTTCTGTGAGAGACAAAGGGCTATGCCAATAGCTTCACCTACACTGTGGTTCTGAGCGACAGGCCAGTTACTGCTCGAGTAAATTCGCTGAACAGTGTTGGCAATAGTCACCTTAATTCCCGGTTTGAATGAAAAAATAGAGCGTCACAATGTCTAGGAACGATACCATTCAGTATAAAGTCAAATGTTCTACTGAAGTTCATACCCTCAGAGAGCCTAACCCACGGTATCGATAGCGTCGAGTTTAGAGAAATACATTAGTATTCAATTTAGTGACAGCAACATAAAGTCATGTATGAATTAGAATATTGACGGTCCAACCGTTCGCGGACGTTACCTCCCTCTCTGAGAGTTGTTAAGTATATTGCTTCACCTATCCTGTGATTCCGAGAGTCAAATCAAGTAATCCGAGAATAAATCCGCTGAAGACTCTTGACAATAGACACCTTTACTCACGGCTTGAATATTACAGTATAGCGTCTAACCAGTGGAGAGCGTTACCAATTGGTATAAAGCCAAACGTTTTGACGAAGGCAACAGATTCCGCGAACTACACCGCCTTCATAGGGAGTATATTTTCGTGGTCTGAGAAACATATGCGCATTCAATTCAGTGACGGGCACCTAAACTTCGTGTATGAGTTACAAGACCGCGGGTCAAACAGGTCGAGAACGATGCCACTTTCTGTGACAGACGAATAGTTATGACAGTAGCTTTAACAATTCTGTAATTCTGAGAGTCAAGCCAGGTATTTCCGGGAGTCGGAATCGGCTGATCATGGTTGGTAATAGACACCTTCATTCACGGTCTGAATATTAAAATATTGCGTCAAGCCGTTTGAGAACTTTTCCATTAGCTATGAAGTCAATAGTTTAACCAGCGACATTAGCTTCCGCGCACGTGACTTGCTTCATCGTGAGTATATTACCGTGATCGGAGTGCAAATTAATGTACATTTTAGTGACGAGCAGATTGATCGAGGATCAAACTACTCGGGACCGCTACAACCTACTATGTGATTCGAAAGGCTAAGTCAGTAGCTTCACATATCCGGTGCATCCGAAAGGCATAGCCCATACTCCTGGAGTGTATCCGGTGAACAGTATTGGCAATAGACACCATAAATCACGGTATGAACACTAAAGTGTCGAGTCAAACCGCCGGAGAACAATACCAGTCTATATAAAGACATTCATATATCCGAATACCTATTCTTCCGAAAAGCTAACCCGCTGTATCGAGAGGGTAACATCGTTTTCAGAGAATCAATCTAGTATTCATTTTAGTGACGGGCGGCAGAATTTCATGTATGAATTATAAGATCGATTATCAAATGGTGCAGGAGTGCCACCACACTCTACGAGTGTCGTACGTCTATGTCAATAGCTTCACCTATCCTGTAATTCCGAGAGTAATACCTGGTATATCGTAAGTAACTCCGCTGAACTGTATTAGGAATAGGCACACGAGTCACGGTTTGAATATTAAAGTAGAACGTCAAACCACTCGAAAACGTTCCCACCTTCTGTTAGAGACGAACGGCTAAGTCAATAGCGTCATCTATCACGTGAGTCCAAAGGACAAGCCAGGGATACGGTGAGTGAATCCGCTGAATATAGTTGGCAATAGACCTCAACTTACGGTATCAATACTATGGTACAGAGACAAATCGATGTAGATCGTTACCTATTCGGATAAAGCCAAACATTTTGCCGAAGGTCGTACCTTCGGAGATCCTCTCTCGCTGCATCGAGAGTATAACTTCGTGTTCTGAAAAAGAAACTACTATGCATTTCAGTGATGGGCACGAAATCTTCGTGAATGGATTTGAAGATCTAGGGTCAAACCGTTCGTCACCATTCCCACCATGTGTGCGAGACGAACGCTCAAGTCAATTGCTTCGCACATCCTGTGATTTGGAGCGTCAAATCAAGTATTCCGGAAGTAAATCCCCGGATGAGTATTTGCAACAGACACCTTAATTGTCATTTTGAATATTAATATTAATGGTCAAGCCGTTTGTGAATGTATCCAATTGCTATGATTTGAAACGCTTTACCGATGAACTTATCATCCGAAAAAATAACCGGCTGTATCGAGAGTATAAACTCGTGTTCAGAGAAAGAAATTAGTTATCATTTGAGTGACGGGCACCTTAGTTTCATGTATGAAGTAGAATATCACGTGTTAAACCGTTTGAGAAAGGCACGAACTTCTTTGAGTGTGGATCGTCTGAATCAATAGCTTCACCCATCCTGTGATGACGAGAGTCAAACCAGACATTGCGGGAATATATCCGCTAAATTATATAGACAATTGACATCATAATTCACGGTATGAACATTAAAGTAGAGAGTCAATCTGTCGGTGATCATTATCAATTGGTATAGAGTCACTCTTTTTATCGAAGGCCTTATCTGCCGAGATCACATCTCAATGTATGGAGATAATAATTTCGTGTCCATGGAAACAAATTAGTACCCAGGTTAGTGACGTATACTTTAATTTCATGCACGAATTTGAAAAGCGGGCGTCGAATCGTTCTACAACGTTACCACCTCATTCGAGAGCCGTACCTCTAGATCAATAGCTGCACATACCCTGTTATTCTAAAGGTCAAAGAAGGTATTCAGGGAGACAATGTGTTGTACTGGCAGCGGACATCATAATTCACGGTATGAATTCTAAAGCGTATCGTCAATCCGTTGAAGAGCATTACCTACTCCCTTAGTGTCAAACCTGTTACCGAAAGCCTTCCCTTCCGTGCAGATATCCCGCCGTATCGATAGTATAAATTCGTGTCGAGAGAAACACATATGTATACATTCTAATATTACCATAGCTTCATGTATGAATTACAAAATCAGGCGGCAATCCGCTCGAGTGCGATTCCACCTTCTTTGAATGTCGAACGGCTAAGTCAAATGCTGCAAGCATACTGTGGTTCCGGCCAATAAATGATAAATAATAAAGCAGACCGTCATACCGTTGTAGAACGTTACCTAATGCTATAGAGTCAAACTCTATCCCGAAGTGATAAGGTGCACGTCACTAAAATGTCTACTAATTGGTATTGCTGAACACGAAGTTATACCCTCGATACAGAGGATTATGTTCTCTGAAGGTAAGGTATCAGATAAATAGAATTTCCTTATGCCAATTGATAATGTTCTCAAACGGTTTTACGTTCTAATTTGATACTCATACCGTGAATTATAGTGTCTATTGTTAATACCGTTCAGCGGATGTAATCCTGGAATACACGGTTTGACTCTCGGAATCACAAAAATATGTGAAGCTATTGACTCAGCTGATCGACACTCAAAGAAGGTGGAAACGATTTCGAATAGATAGACAGTAGATCTTCGAATTCCTACACGATGTTAATGTGCCCGCCACTAAAATGTATACGAATTTGTATCTCTGAGAACGAAGTTATACTCCCGATACCGCGGGTTAGGTACTCGGATGGTAAGGTCTTCGGAAAAGCCATTGACACTATACCAATTGGTAACGTTCTGCAAAGGTTAGACTCTGTACCTTAATATTAAAACCGCGAGTTAAGATGTCCACCGCCAATAGCGTACACCGGATGACTCCCGGAATACTTGGCTTGGCTATCGGAATATCAGGATAGGTGAAGCATTTGATTTAACCGATCGACTCTGAAATATGGTGGTGAAGTTCTCGCACTTTATGACTATCGCTCCTCTTATTAATACATGGATGATTGACTCAGCCGTTCGACACTCAAAGAACGTGATAACGTTCTCCAACGACTTGGCCCTCAATCATCAAAATCATACATGATGTTATGGTGCCCGATACTGAATTGAAGACTTATTTCTTTCCCTGTACAGGAATTACACTCCCGATACTGCGGGTTAGCTTCTCGGTAGGTAAGGATTTCGGTTAAAAGTTTGATTCCACTCCAATAGGTAACCTGTTACAACGGTTTGACTGTGTACTTTAATATTTGTATCGTGAAATGGGATGCCTAGTGCCCATAGTGAGCGGAAATACCCTATTTGACTCTCGCAGTCATAGATAGTTGAAGATATGACCATAGCCGCTCGATTCCCATAGAGGATGGTATCGTTCTCGAACGGTTTGACCCTCGATCTTCGAATTCATTCCTGGAATTATGGTGCCCGCCGCGAGAATTTAAATTAATTTGTTCCATTGACCACGGTGTTTTACTCTCGGTACAGCGGGTTAGATTCACGGTAGATAAGGCTTTTGGTAAAAGGTTTGTCTCGGTACAAACAGGTAACGTTCTCAAATAGTTTGGAGCTCTACTTTAATATTGAAAGCGTGAATTATGCTGTCTATTCCCAATAATGATCAGCGAATTGACTCTCGGTATATCTGGTTTGACTATACGAATAACATAAGAGGTGAAGCTATTGAAACGGCAGTTCGTCAGTCAAAGAATGTGGGATCGTTCTAGAAAGGTTTGACCGCCGATCATTCTATACCTACACGAAAATAAGAAGTTTGTCTGCTGAAATGTATACTAGTTTGTATCTCTGAACAGGAAGCTATGTTCTCGATATAGTAGGTTTTGATCTGAGAGGGTATGGTCTTCGGTAGGAAGTGTAACTCTATACCAACTAGTACTGATCTCCGACAGTTTGACTTCCTACATAAATGTTCCAACCATGGATTATGGTGTCAATTGCCCACATAATTCAGCGGATTTACCACCGTAATGAAGGGTTTGACTCTCGGATTTACAGGGTAAGAGAATCTATTGCCTTAGCTATGCGACGTTTTCGAACGGTTTGAACCTCGCTCTTCTAATTCATACATGAAATTAAGGTGCATATTACTAAAATTTATACCATTTTACTTCGCTGACAACGAAGTCGTACTCTCGATACAGGGGATAAGCTTCTCGGAAGGTATGGCCTTCGGTGAAAAGTTAGATTATGTAGAAATAAGTAAAGCTGTACGATTTTTTGACTCTGTACTTTAATATTTATACCGTGCAATAGGGTGTATGAGGCCAATACTGTACAGCGGATCTCTTCCCGGAATACCTGGTATGTCTTTTAGAGTCACAGGACAGGTGAATCAACTGATTTATCCTTTCGATTCTCAAAGAAGGTAGGTATCCTTCTCGATCTGTTTGACCCTCGATCTTCTAATTCATACATGAATGTAAGGTGCCTGTCTCTGATATGAATACTAACTTCATTCCCTGAACACGGTGTTATACTCTTGCCGAAGCCGGTGACGTTTGCCGAAGGTAAGGCCTTCGGTATTGCGTTTGATTTTATACCAGTTGGTAACGATTTCAAACGGTATGACGCTCTATTTTAATTTTCCAACCGTAAATTAAGGTGCCCATTACCAAAACTGTTCAGCGGATTTGCTCCCGGAATTGCTGGTTTGACTGTCGGAATCACAGGATGCATGGAACTATGGACTCATCCGTTCAACTCACAAAGAGTGTGGTAACGCTCTCGAACGGTATCAACATCGATCTCCTAATTCGTACATGAATATAAGGTGCCCATCTCTGAAGTGTATACTAAATACGTTAAGTGAACAAGCAGTTATACTCCCGATGCAGCGGTTAGTTTTTCAGGGGTTAAGGTCTTCGGAAGAACGTTTATATTTTTAGCAATCGGTAGAGACCTACACCGGTTTGACAGTCTGCATTAATATTCATACCGTGATATAATGTGTCTATAGTCAATACTGATCAGCGGATTTACTCTCCGAATACCTGGTTTGACTCTGGGAATCACAGGATGGTTGAAGCTATTGACATAGCGGTTCGACTCTCGGAAAAGGTGGTAACATTCTCAAACGGTACGACACTGTATCATCTTATTCATATATCGAATAAAGGTTCGCGTCAATAAGATGTTTACAAATTCGTCCCACTGATCACCGTGTTATACTCTCGATACAGGGGGTTAGTTCTTCTCAGGGTTAGGTCTTCAGCAAAACGTTTGACTCTATACCCGTGCGTATCGTTCTACAGCGGTTTGACTCTGTACATCAATATTCGATCAGGAATTGAGGTGGCTGTTGCCAAAACTGCTCAGCCGATTTGCTCCCGGAATACCTGGTTTGAATCTCTGAACCTCAGGATAGGAGAACTTATTCACTTAGTCGTTCGTCTCTTACAGAAGGTGGCAACGTTATCTATCGGCTTGACCATCGATCTTCTTGTACATAATGAACATATAGTGCCCATCACAAAAATGTTTACTAATTTCTTCCTCTGCAGACGACGTTATAACCTCGATACAGCGGCTTAGCATCTCCGAAGTTTGGGCTATCAGTAAAATGTTTGCCGCTATACAAATGGGTAGCGTTCTACAAGGGTTTGACTGTCTGCTATAATATTCAAATCGTGAATTAACGTGTCTATTACCAATACTGTTCAACGAATTTACTCCAGGAGTACCTATTTTTACTTTCGGAAACACACGATCGGTGTACCTTTTGTCATAGCCGTTCGATCCTCAAAGAAGTTTGTAACATCCACGAACAGTTTGACTCTCGATATTCATAATTGATGCATGAAATTAAGATGCCCGACACTAAAATGCATACGAATTTGCTTCTCCGAACACGATGTTGTACTCTCGACACAGCGGGTTAACATCTTGGAGGGTAAGGCCTACGGTTAAAGATTTGACTTTATACCATCTGGTATCGTTCTCAAACGGTTTCACGCTCTAAATTAATATTCAAACCGCCAGTTATGGTGTCCATTACCAACAGTGTACAGCGGATTGACAACCAGCATACCTGGTTTGTCTTTAGGAATAGCAGGATGCGTGAAGCTATTGATTTAACCGTTCGAATATCAAATATGTTGGTAATGTTCTCGAACGGTTTAACTATCGCTCTTCGTATTCATATATTAAGTTAGGTTTCCCGTCAAAAAAATGAATACTTATTTGCTTCATGAAACACGAAGTAATACACTCGATAACGAGGGTTAGATTCTCAGACGGTAGGGGCTTCCGTATGAAGATTGACCACATTCCAATTTGTAATTTTCACCGACTGTTGGACACTCTACCTTAATATTCATACCGTGAAAAAGCGTGTCTAATGCCAATACTGCACAGAGGGATTAGCACCTGATTACCTACTCTGCGAATTAGAGGATAGGTGAAGTTATTTGTTTAGCGGTTCGACACTCAAAGAAGGTGGTAACATTCTCGTACGGTTTGCCACTCGGTTTTCTAAATCATGCACCAAGCTAAGATGCCTGTCACTGAAATAAATAATAATTTCTGCCCATGAGCACGAAGTTTTTCTCTAAATGCAGCGGGTAAGGTTCTCGGATGGTCGGACCTTGCGTAAATCGTTTGACCATGTACCAATTGGAAAGAGTCTCAAACCGCTTGACGATCTAAATTAATATTCAAACCGCGAATTAAGGTGTCCATTGCCAATACTACATAGCGGATTTACTCTCGGACTACCTGGTTTGTCTCTCCGAACCACAGGATAGGTGAAGCTATTGGCATGACCATTCGATCCTCAAAGAAGGTGTTATCGTTCTCGAAAGGTTTGACCACCGATCTTCTAATTCATGCATGAAATTATGGAGCCCGTCAGCAAGTGTATACCATTCCGTACGCCCGAACACAGTGTTATATTCTCGATATAACTGGTCTGTTTTTCGGAGAGTCAGGAATTCTGTAAGGAGTTTAACCCAATACGAATAGGTAACGTTCTACAACAGCTTGATGTCCCGCTTCAATAATCAAACTGTGAATTGAGGTATGTATTGACAATCCTGTACAGCGCTTTACTCTCGGAATACCATTTTTGACTCTCGGAGTAGCAGGATGTGTAAAGCTATTGAGTTAGCCGTTCGGCCTTCATAGAAGGTGGCAACGTTCTCGA
Organism: Lasioglossum baleicum; assembly: GCF_051020765.1. NCBI lineage: Eukaryota > Metazoa > Arthropoda > Insecta > Hymenoptera > Halictidae > Lasioglossum > Lasioglossum baleicum. The sequence goes on from NW_027471117.1 coordinate 13,665, forward strand.
ACGATTCCACCCTCGATATTCTAATTCCTACATGAAATTAATGTGCTTCTCAGTAAATGTACACTAGTTCGCACCTGTGAACACGGTGTTATACAGTCAAAACTGCGAATTTGCTTCTCTGGAGGAACGGCTATCGGTGAAGTGTTTCAATTTATACCAATTGGCAAAGCTCGAAAACGCGTTAATGCTCTACCTGAATATTCAAACCTTGAATTAAGGTGCCAATTGCCAATACCCTTCGGTTGGTTTACTCTCGGTGTTCCCAGGATGCCTGTCGGCATCACGGAATAGGTGAAGCTATTGACTTAGCCGTTCGTCTCTCTCAGAATGTGGTAACGTTCTCGAATGGTTTGACCCCCGATCTTTTAATTCATACATGAAGCTAAGGAACCCGTCTCTGAAGATGAGTACTAATTTCTTCCACTGAACAGGAACCTATACTCTCGATGAAGGCGCTGAGGTTCGCGGAATGTAAGGCCTTCTGTAAAGCGTCTGACTTTTACAAACATTGTCAACTTTCCCAAACGGATTGAAGCTTTACTGTAATATTCATACCGTAAACTATGGTGTCTATTCCCAATACACTTTAGAGGATTTTCTCCCGGAACACCTGGTTTGACTCTCGAAATAACAGGATAGGTGAAGCTATTGAATTAGTCGTCGTACACCCAAAGATTGTGGGAACTGTATCGAACGATTTCACACTCGATCTTCTAATTCATACATGAAAACAAGGTGTGAATCTGATATAGCGTCTACTAATTTGTTTCTGCAAGCACTAACCACGACAGTCGCTCCTGCGGGATATGTTCTATGAAGGTTATGTGCTCGCTAATAAGAATGACACTATATCAGTTGGTAAAGTTCTCCGACGGATTGATCTTCTACTTTAATATTCATAGCGTCCCTTAAGGCGTCTATGACCAAAACTGTACAGCGGATTGACTTCCAAAATAACAAATCTGACTATCGGAATCGCAGGATAGGTGCAGCTATAGACTTAGCCGTTCGTCTCTCACAGAAGGTGCTAACATTCTCGAATGATTTGACGAAAGACAATTTAATTTATACATGAAGTTATGGTGCACGTCACTGAAATGGAGATTAATTTATTTCTCTGATCACGAAGTTATTCTCACGACACACTGGGTTGGTTTTTCGGAGTGTAAGATCGTCGGCAAAACGATAGCTTTAGGACAATTGGTAACGTTCAACAACGGATTAACGGTCTGCATTAATATTCATACCTTGAACTGAGGTCTCCATTGCCATTACACTTCAGCGGATTTACTCTCGGATTACCTGGTTTGGCTCTTGGAATCTCAGGATAGGGGAAGCTATTGACTTAGCCGTACGGCTCTCAAGGTATGTGGTGACGTCCTCCATCTGTTTGGTCCTGGAGCATGTAATTCATACATGAAATGACGTGCCGTCGCTAATATGTATACTTGTATGTTTCCATAAACTCTATGCAAGGCATTCCTTAGAAAGGTTTGGTCTCCCCGGAAGGAAAGGCCTTCGGTTAAATGTTAGATTCTATACGAATAGGTAATGATCTGCAATGGTTTGACGCTCTACTTCAATATTCGAACCGTGAATTAAGGTGTCAAATTGTGCCGGTGATGTAACGTGCCTTGCCTGCCACTAGGGCCTAGCAATGTGGCTCCCATGTGCGTGGCATTGGGATACGCCCAACCGGTGCAGTGCGTGGCCCACCTTACCACGCACCGATTAATTAGATCGTAGATCGCCTTACGCGCCACCCTTGGGTATGCCGGGACATTTCAAAATCCCTTCTGACACTGCAGGGCCGTGCCCGTGCTGCTCTCACAAGTCTCGCCCGTGGAGGATCACACCCTCCGAGGACGGGGCCTTCTATCCCGCGAAATGGTCTTACCTCCGCACGCTCGAGACCAACACAAGCAACCAAGCGTGGAGACAGACAGAAGCTAGCCTCCCCAGGGCTAGAACCGCCGCCCGAGGTACCAGTGAATGCAGGGCCGTTCTGGTCGTACCCCGCGCAAGGACACCATACTTCCTGAATAATGTGCTTGCTCACCACGGCCTAGGTACGTCAGACTCGGGCACCGTGGGTTCGTCATACCCATACTGCAATGGAACCAGCATGCCAACCGCATCCCCTGCGTGGGAATTAAGGTGTCAATTGCAAATACTGTTCAGCGGATTTACTCCAGGCATACCTGGTTTGGCTCTCGGAATTACAATATAGCTGGAGCTATTCACTTAGCGCTTCGGCTCCAAATGAATGTGGTAACGCTCCCGAACTGTTTGAGCCCCGATCTTCTAATTCAGACATGATATTAATGTGCGCGCCACATAAATGTATAACAATTTTTTCCTCAATACACGGTGTTATACTGTACATACAGCGGGTTCGGTACTGGTATGGTAAGGCCTTCTGTAAGAAGTTTCATCCTATACCAGTTGATAGCGCTCTTCAACGGTTTGCCTCAGTACTTTAAAATATATACGGTTAATTAATGTGTCTATTGCCAAAACAGCTCGGCAAATTTACTTGCGGAATACTTTGTTTCATTCTAGGAATCACCGAACAGGAGAAACTATTGACTTAGCCGATCCACTCTCAAAAAAGGTCGTAACCCTGTCGAACGGTTGGACACTGGATGTTCATATTCGTGCACGAAATTATGGTGCCCGACACTGAAATGAATACGAATTTCTTTCTCCGAACACAAACTTATACTCCAGATACAGTCGGTCAATTTTTCGGAGGGTAATGTCCTCCGTAAAACGATTCACTTCGTAGCAATTTGTAATGTCCACAAATGGTGTGACGAACTACTTTGATATTCACATCGTGAATTAAAGTGTATATTGCTAATAATGTACAGCGCATTTTCTCCCGAAACATCTGGTCTGACATTCGGAATCACAGGTTAGGTGAAATCATTGGCTTTGCTGATCGTCTGCCACAGAAAAGTGGTAACGTTGGCGAACGGTTTGACCCTCGATCTTCTAATTCATACATGAAGTTAAGGTGCTCGTCACTGAAAGGGAAATTAATTTATTTCTCTGAACACGAAGTTATACTCTGGATACAGCGGGATTGTTTTTCAGAGGGTAAGACCTTCGGTAAAGCGTCTGACTTTCAAGCAAACGATAACGCTCTCACAAAGTTCGATACTCTATTTTAATACGCCACTCTTGAATTAACGTGTCCACTGCGAACCCTGTTCCGCGGATTTACTACAGGAATACCTGGTTTGACTCTCGAAACCGCAAGGTAGGTGAAGCTATTGATGCAGCTGTTCGTCTCCCAAACGGCTTGACGGTCCCCTTTAATTTTCAAACCGTAAATTAAAGTGTCCATTGGCAATACTGTTCAGCGGATTGACTCCCAGAGTATCTGCTTTGACTCACGGAATAACAGGATAGGTGAAGATATTGATAGGCTGTACGACTCTCAAAGAATGTGGAGTCGTTCTAGAATGGTTTGACTGTCGATTTTTATATTCATGCATAAAAATAAGGAGTTTCTCTGCTAAAATGTCTACTAATTTGTATCTCCGAACAGGAAGCTATATTCTCGATACAGCGGGTTCTGATCCCGGAGGGTAAGGTCTGCGGTAAATGGTTTGACTTCAACCAATTGGTAACGTTCTCAAACGGTCTGTCGTTCAATTGTAATGTTCAATTAATTGTGGTGTTCATTGCCAATAGAGTGGAGCGCATTTTCTCTTGCAATACCTGGTCTCTCACACGGAATCACGCGGACGGTGATGCTACTAACTTAGCTGTTCGGCTCTCGAAAATGGTGGTAACGTTCACGGTCGGTTTTATCCTCAACCTCCCGATTAATACGCAAAATTAATGTGTCCGTCTGCTAAACGGACCATGCAATTGCTTCCGTGAATTCTGAGCAACGGACTTGCTTCAGCGTTCTATGCTCTCGGGAGGTAAGGCCTTCGGTTAAAAAAATTAGGCTATACCAATTGGCAATGGTCACCGAATGGTTTACTTTCTTCCTAAATTATCATAGCATAAATTATGGACTGAATTGGCTATGAAATACAGCGGATTTACTCCCGTAATGACAGGTGGGACTCTCGGAATTTCAGGGTAGGAGAAGCTATTGCCTTATCGGTGTGACTCTCAATGAAGATGATAACGATTGCGATCGGTGCAACACTCCAACTTCTTATTCGTGCATTAAATTAATGTGCCCTCCACTAAAATGTATAGTAATTTGGTACCATGATCACGACGTTACACACTCGATATAGCGTGTTATATTAACCGCAGGTAAGGCTTTCGGTAAAAGTTTGACAACGTACAAATTCGTGACGTTCTCAAATGGATTGGCTCTTGACTTTAATATTCAAGCTCGGATATACGGTCTTTAAAGCCAATACTGTATAACGGAATTTCTCCCGGAATACCATGTGTGACATTCGGAATCACATGATAAGCGATGCTACTGAATTAGCCGTTCGAGTCTCAAATATGGTGGTAACGTACTCGAACTGTTTGGACCCTTTACCTTCTTATTCATACCTGATATTAAGGTGTGCGATACTCGGATGTATACTAGTTTGTTTCCCTGAACGCGTAGTGATGCTCTCGATACAGCGGGTGAGGCTCGCGAGAAATTAATGTCCTCGATGTAAAGCTTCACTCTCTACGTATTGGTAAACTTCCACTACGGTTTGACTCTGTACATTGCCAATACTATTGCGAATACTGTTCAGCGGATTTACTCCCGGAATACCTGGTTTGACACTCGAAATCACAGGATGGGTGAAGCTACTGACTTTTCCGTTCGTCTCGAAAGTAAGGTGGTAACGTTCTCGAAAGGTTTGACGTTCCATCTTCTAATGCACATATGAAGTTAAGGTGCCCGTCACTGCCACGGAGACTCATTTCTTTATCTGATCACGAACTGTAATATACTGCTATGATATTTTCGATTTTTTTCAAAATTTCAAGTTTTTAATTTCAGAAATTTAATTGACCATGAAAAGTGCCTTTGGAATTAGTTGAGCATACGTTTGTGACAATATTATGTTATATAACCTGTTATATTGTGTGATTGTATCCATATGTACCTTCGCTGCCGGCACGATACCACTGGAGTCGACCTGTGGTTGCATTCGGTAGATGGGAACGACATTACCTGATGGTCGTCGGAAATAACTATTGCCTTGATATTGTACCGCATGCATCTTTTCCCAGCTTTCCGTTTATTTCCGTGTATTTTTACATGCTGTATATACTGTTGTGATATTTTCGCCTTTTTTTCATAATTTTCAATTTTAAATTTAGGAAATTGTATTTCGCTTTAATAGTGTCTTTGGAATTAGATGAGTATTCGTTTGTGACATTATTTTGTTAAACTTATTGTTATTTTACATGATCCTCTCTACACGAACCTACGGTGCTAGTGTAACACGACTGGCGATATCTTGTAGTTGCGTACGGCAGAGCAAAGCAGCAGTACTGTGTGATCTTCGTTAATTTCTCTAACTTAGATATTGTACCGCATGCATTTTTTCCAGTGTGTATTTATTTATACATTCTGTGATTTGCTGTTACGATATTTTCGATTTACTTCGATACCTTCTATTTTTCGTTGACAAAATTGTGTTTGATTGTAAAAGCGTCTTTTTAATTTGTTGAGTTTACATTTATGACATTATTATGTTGATCTTATTCGTATTTAATATGATTATCTGTATACGTATACGTATACGCTGTCGGGGCGACACTAATGGCGATGCCCTGTGTTTGCGTACGGCAGATCGAAGCGGCACTACCGGAGTGTCCTAGTTAATTTCGTTAAACTTAATTTTGTACGGTATTCATTTAATCCCTGTCATACATTTATTTAATCATACTGTAATTTACAGCTTTGATATCTTCGATTTTTTTTTCAAAATTGCCAATTTTCAATTTTGAGAATTGTATTTCTCAATAATATTGTCTTTTGAGTTAGTTGAGTTTACGTTTATGATAATATTATGTTAATCTTATTGTCATTTTATTTGATTTTCTATATACATACCTACGCTTCCAGTGCGGCACGACTGGAATGACCACGTAGTTGTGTTCGGTAGATCGGAGCGATGCTACTGTATGGTCATTATTAATTTCTATATCCTGGATATTATACTGTAGAGAATCTTGTACAGTCTTCCTTGTATTTTAACTAACTGAAATTTACTGATATGACATATTCAATGTTTCCCAAAATTTTCAGTTCTTAGTTTAAAGGATTGTGTTTCTTAGTAACAGTGTCTTTGGCATATGATGAGTGTACGTTTATGTCAATATATTGTTAAACTTATTCCTTTTTTATACGATGGTCTGTATACGTACCTATGCTTCTGAAACGTCACGACTGGAGTGGTCTTGCAGTTGCATTCGGTTGAGCGGAGCGACGATACTCTTTGGACATTGCTAGTTTCTTTATCCTTAATATTGTACCATAAGAATTCAATCGCAGTTTTCTATTTATTTCTACGTGCAGTAATTTACTGATATGGTATCATCGATTTTTCAAAATTTTCAATTTTACGCTCCCGGAGCGACACGGCTGGAGTGGGACTTGCTGTTAAGTTCGGTGGATCGGAGCGACAATACTCTAGGGTCCTTGCTCATTTCATTAACCATAGTATCCTACCGTAGCGTTCTTTAGCTGCTTTCTATTTATTTCTACATAGTGTAATTTACTGTTATGATATTCTTGATCTCATTTCTTAATTTCCAATCCTTTATTTCAAACATTGAACTTTTTGGTAAAAGTGCCTTTGGAATTAAAAGAGTCTAACGTTAAGAAAATATTTTGTTAAATTTGTTGTCATATTAAATGATTGTCTGAATGCGTACCTACGCTGCCAGAGCGACACAACTGGTGAGGTTTTGTAGTTGCGTACGGCAAATCGGAGCGACACTACAGAACGATCTTTGTTAATTTCATTTACCTCGACTTTGTTCCGTCGGCATTTCTTTGCAGTTTTCCATTTATTAATACATACTGTAATTTGCTACACTGATTTTTTCGATTTTCTTGAAAATTTTCAAATTTTATTTTAAAAAATTGTATTTCGAAGTAAACGTGTTGACGTAGTTAGTTGAAATTTACATTAATGACGATATTTTCTTAAAGATATAGTCATTTTATATGATTGTCTGTATACTTATCTACGCTGCCGGAACGGCACGACTGTCGAGTGCTTGTAGTAGTGTACGGCTGAACGGAACGGCACTACCGAATGGTCTTCGTTAATGCCTATACCCTTGATTCTGTACCATATTCATTTTATCCCAGCTTTCCATTTATTTATACATACTGTAATTGGCTTGTATGATATTTTCCATTTTTTACATAATAATCAATTTCTAGTTTACGAAACTGTATACCACAGTAGAAGTGCCTTCGGTATTAGCTGAGTGTACGTTTATGACAACATAATGTTATATTCATTGAGGTAATATATGATTGTCGCTATGAGTACCTGCACATCCGTCGATACACGACATGCGCTGTCTTGTAGTTGCGTTCGGATGATCGGTGCGGCGTACAGGATGGATTTCGTTAATATATTTAACCGTATTATTGTACCGCATGCATTCTTCAGCAGTTTTCTGTTCATTTCTGCGTTCAGTAACTTACTGCTATGATATTTCCTTTTTTTCTTTTACAAAATCTCGTATCTGTCTCTTTAAAAATTGTCGCTTCCTGTAAAAGTGTCTATGACAATATTTGAGTGTAGGCTCATGAATATATCATCTTAATCTGATTGTTACTTCATATGACTGTCTGCGTACGTAGCTACGTGTCATGCGCGAGACGGCTGGAGAGGTACTATAATTGCGTTCGGTATTTCGAAGTGTCACTGCTGTATGGTCTATATTTATATCTTTAGCCTTGATTTTGTACCGTATGCGCTTTCTTCTAGTCGATCACTTATTTATAGATAATGGGCGGAACTGTTATGATATTGCCTATTTTTTCAAAATTATCAATTTCTAGTTTATCAAACTGTACTTCCCAGTAAAAGAGTCTTGGGAATTAGATGAGTATATGACGATGACATTATTTTGTTAAACTTATTGTTATTTCATATGATTGTATGTATACATACCTACGCTTCCGAAACTGCACGGCTGAAATTATTTTGTAGTTGCGTTCAACATATCGGAGCGACACTACTGTAAGGTCCTCGTTAATTTGTTTAAACTTAATTATGTACCGTTGTCATTTGTCCCCAGTTTTCCACGTATTTACACATAGTGCAATTTACGGGTATGACAATTCCCATTTTTTTCAAAACTTTCATCATTTTGTTTAAATTATTGCATTTTTTAGGACAAGTGCCATAGAATTAGTAGAGTGAACGTTTATGACAATATTTTGTTAAATCATTGTTACTTTATAGAATTGTCTGTATGCGTATTATCCCTTCCGAAGCGAAGCGGCTGGAGCGGTCGTGTAGTAGCGTCCGTTAGACAGGGCCGGCAGTGTTGTATGGTCATTGTTAATTTCTTTGACCTTGTATTGTATGGTATGCATATTTCCCCCTGTTTTCTAATTATCTGTACCAACTGCAAATAACTATTATGGTATATTAGATTTTTTTTCGAAATTCACAGTTTTTAGATTTGAAGATTGTATTTTCAAGAAAAATGTCTTCTGATTTAGTTGAGCATATGTTTATGACATTATTTTGTAATGTTGTGGTCATATTATATCGTTGTCTGCACACGTACCTACGCTTGTGCAGCGACACGACTGGAATGGCTTCGTAGGTGCGTATGGTAGATGGGAGCGACACTATTATATGATATTCGTTAATTTCCTTCACCTTGATGTGGTACCGTATGCATTCATTGGAAATTTTCCGTGTATTTAAATACTCTGTAATTTACTGCTTTCATAATTTCTATTTCTATCTGAGTTTTGAATTTTTAGGACTACAAATTGTATTTCTTAGCAAAAGTGCCTCTGAATTAGTTGATTCTACGATTGTGATAATATTTTATTATGCTTGTCGTTATTTCATATGCTTGTATGTAGCCGTACGCAAGCTGACGGAGCGACACGACTGGCGAGGTCTTGTTGATGCCTACGGCAAACGGAGCGATAATACTGGGTGGTCTTCGTCGACTTCGTTGACCATGTTTTTGAAGTGTATGCAATTTTTCCCAATTTTACCATTTTTTTTTTTTTTTTTTTTTTTTTATTCATTATGTTATTTACGGTTATGAAATTGTTGACTTTTTTTCATAATTTTCAATCATTATTTTATGAAACTGTATTTCTATGTAAAAGTGTCACACTAATAAGTTGATTGTACGTTTAAGGCAATACTTCGTTAAATATGTTGTCATTTTACAGGATTGTCTGTATACGTAACTACGATGCCGGTGCGACACGACTGTGGATGCCTTTTAGTTGCGAAGGCAGATCGGAAGCGACAGTAGCGTATGGTCTTTGTTTATTTTATTAACCCTTCCAATGAACCGTAAGCATTGTTTGGCTGGCTTCCATTTTTTTCCACATACTGCAATTTACTTTTATGATTTTATCGAATTGTTTCATAACTTCCCGTCTTTAATTTCCATAACTGTATTTTTCAAAAGAAGTGTCAATGGAATTAGTTGAGTTTACGTTTATGACAATATTGATGTTTGCTTCCTCTTATTTTATATGCTTCTCTATATACGTACGTCGCTTCCAGCGCGACACGAGTGGAGTGGTCTTGCAGTTGCGAAAGCCAGATCAGCGCGGCATACTGGAAGGCCCTCGTTTATTTCGTTAACATAGATTATGTACCGTTGTCATTTTCCCCAGTTTTCCATTTTCTTATACATACTGTAATTTACAGTTATAATATTTCCTATTTTTCTTCAAAACTTCAAACTTTTTGTTTTAATAATTGCATTATTTAGGACAAGTGCCATAGAATTAGTAGAGTGAACGTTTATAACAATAGTTTGTTATATTCTTTTTTATCGTATACGATTGCCTCTATATGTACCTACGCTGCCGGAATGACGCGCCTGGACTGGTCTTGCAGTTTCGTATGGTCGATCGGATCGACATTACTGCATGATATTCGTTAATTTCATTATCCCGGATATTGTACCGTCTGAATTTTTTGGATATTCACTATTTATTTCTACATTCTGTGATCTACTGTTAAGATATTTCCGATTTTATTCAAACCCTCCAATTTTATATGTCAGAAATTGTATTTATTAGGTGAAGTGAAAACATCATAGCAGTAATATGCAGTATGTACAAATAAATGAAATACTGGGAAGTAATTCTTATTGTACATTATGAAGGTTAATAACATTATCGAAGACCATCCAGTAGACTCGCTCCGCTCTGTCGTACGCAACTACAGGACATCGCCAGTCGTCTCGCGCATACAACGTAGGTTCATACACAGACAATCAAACAAAATAACAATTAGTTGAACAATATAATGTCATTCGGGTGCGCTGAACTAATTCCAATGTCACTTTTCCTAAGAAGTACATTTTTCTAAGACAAAGATTGAAAATTATGATGAAAAATCGAAAATGTCATAACAGTAAATTACAGAATGCATAAATAAGTGGCAAACTGACAAAAAATTCATACGGTACAAAATCAGGGTTATAGAAATGATCGGAGACCATTCAGTTGTGCCGATGATTTCTGACGTACCCAACTACAAAACCTCGTTATTCGTGTAGCACCGATATCGTATGTACGTATACAGACAATCATATAAAATGTGAATAAGTCAATCAAAATATCGTCATATACGTAAACATAACTAATTGCAAAGACTCTTTTGCCAAGGAATACAATTTTTTATAATTATGATTGATAATTTAAAATTAAAAAAAAATCTGAAATATCGTAACAGTAAATAACACTATTTATAAATAGCTGGATAACTGCGATAGAATACTAACAGTGTAAAATAATGGTTAAAGAAATTATCGAAGACCATCCAGTAGTGCCGCTTCCATCAGCGGTACGTAATTGCAGTCGTTTTGCTCCGACAGCGAAGGTACGTATAGGAACAGCCATTTAAGGTAACAATAAGTTTAAAACATTATCGACATGTACGTACACTCAACTAATTCCAAAGGCACTTTTTATGTACGATACATTGTCTGAAATTAAAAACTTGAAATTTTGAAGAAAATGTAAAATATCATAAAAGTATATTACTGTATGTACACATCAACCGAAAACAGAGAAAGAATGCAAACGGTACAATATCAAGGTCAGAGAATTTAACAAGGACCTAACGGCACTGTCGCTCCGATCTAACGAACGTAACTACAAAACCAATCCAGCCATGTCGCACCGGACTCGTAGGTAAGCATATAGACAATCATATAATGTAACAACAAGAATGACAGAAAATTGTCATATATGTACACTCAACTATTCCCAAAGACACGTTTACTAAGAAATACAATTTTTTTAAATAAAAATTGGAAACGTCGGAGGAAATTAAGGATATCGTAAGAGTAAATTACGGTATTCATATATAAACAGGGAATTGCGAAAGAGAGAATACGGTACAACAATGTGGATAAAGGAATTAACGATGAACATTCAGTTGTGCCGCTTGGATCTGCCGTACGCGACTACAAGACCACTCCAGCACAGTCGTTCCGGAAGCGTAGATACGAATATGGACAATCATATAAAATAACAATAATATTCACAAAATATTGTCACAAACGTACATTCAAGTAATTCAGAAGGCACTTTTCTATGGAAATACAATATTTTATACTAAAAATTAAAATTTCCGAAAAAAATCAGAAATATCATAGTACTAATTTACTGCATGTACAAATAAATGGAAGAATGGGAAACAATGCATACAGTACAGTATCATGTACATGATAGATAAATTATCGAAAATCATGCAATAGTGTCGCACGGATATCCCGAATGACACTGCAAGGTCACTCCGTTCGTGATGCTCCGGAAACATAGATACGTATTCAAAAAATTCTATAAGATAACAAAGAATTAATCACAATATAGTCATATGCGTTCACACAACTAATTCTAAAAGGTACTTTTAATAAGAAATACAATTTCTTAAGATGCAAATTGAATATTGCGATAAATATCGAAAATATCATAACACTATATTACAGTTTGTACAAATAAATGGACGACTGGGAAAAAATGCATACGATACAATATCCGGGTTAGCGAAATAAACGAAGATCCTACAGTAGTGTCGCTAGGATGTACCGAACGCAACTGAAAGTCCACTCCAGTCGTTGTGGTTCCGTCAGCTTAGGTACGTATACAGACAATCATACACAATAACAATTAGTTAAACAAAATAATGTCATATGCGTGCACTCACCTATTTGCAAAGGCAGTTTTACTAGGATATACAATTTCTTACAATAGAAATTGAAAATAATAAAAAAAAAAAAAAAAAAAAAAATCGAAAATATCGTTACAGTAAATTAAAGAACGTATAAAATATATGGACAAATTGGGAAAGAATGCATGCAGTGTAAATTATGGGTTACAGAAATTATCGAGGACAATCCAGTTTGCTGATCCAATCTGCCGTACCTATCTACAAGACCACTACAACCGTACCGCACCAGAAGCGTAGGTATGTATACAATGTATTATATAAAATAGAAAGAATTTAACATAAAATTGTCACAAACGTACACACAACTGAGTCCAAAAACACTTTCACTATGACATACAATTTTTTAAAATATGAATTGAAAATTTCGAAGAAAATCGAAAATATCATGACAGTAAATAACAGAATGTATAAATAAATGGAAAAATTGGTGAAAAATTCATACGGAGTAAAATTGTGGTTACAGAAAATAACGAACATCATCCAGTATGCCGCCCCGATCCGCCGTACGCACCTACAAGACCAGTCCAGCCGTTCCACTCCGGAAACTTAAGTTCATTTACAGACTATCATGTAATGTAACAACAAAATTGTCGAAATATTTTCATAAACGTGCACTCAACTATTTCCAAGGGCACTTTTCCTATAAAATAAAATTTTTGATGCTAACAATTTGAAATTTCGAAATGAATCGAAAATATTATAACAGTAAATTACAGTATGTCGAAATAAATAGGAAACTGCGAAAGAGTGCATACGGTACGATATCAAGGCAAAAGAAATTAACCAATACCATATAGTAGACTTGCGCCTATCTACCGTACGCAACTACATGCCCGCTCCAGGCGTATCGCTCTGGAAGCGTAAGTTCGTATACCGACAATCATGTAAAATAACAGCATGTTTAACAGAATAATGTGGTTAAAGTACACTCAACTGAAACCAAAAGCACTTATACTTAGAAGTTCAATTTCGTGAAATGAAGATTGAAAATTTCGAATGAAATAGAAAATAACATAACAGTAAATGACAGGTTGCATAAACGATCTGAAAACAGGGGAAAAGGTTCATACGGTACAAAATGAAGATTAATGAAATTAACGTGCATCATACAGTAGTGCCGCTCCGATCTACCGAAAGAAACATGGAGTCCACTATAGTCGTGTCGCACATGACAGTATACGTATGGAAACGATTATATGAAATAGCAATAAGTTTATCAAAATACTGTCATAATAGTAAACTCAACAAATTCCAGAGACTACAATTTTTTAAGATAAAAGTCGAAAATATCATAACATTGGAGCACAGTATGTATAAGTAAATGGAGAACTAAGAAGAAATGCAAGCGGTACGAAATCAAGGATAATGGAATTGATGGAGACCATTCTGTAGTGTCGCCCTATCTGTCGTACGCAACCACAAGATCTCGCCCGTCTCGCCGCTCTCGACGCGTAGGTACATATAGAGACAATTATATAAAACAACAACAAATTCTACAAAATATTGTCACAAACGTACAATCAATATATAATAACAATATATAATAACTCCAAAGTCACATTTCTTTAAAAATACAATTTTTCAAAATAAATGAATGAAATGAATAAAAAAAATTATGAAAATACGAAAAATATCACAACAGTAAGTTACAGTTTGTCGAAATAGATAGAAAACTGGGAAGAATGCACACGGCACTATATTAAGGTTAATGGAATTAACAAAGGCCATACAGTAGTGCCGCTTCGATCTGCCGTACGCAACTACAAGACAACTCCAGCCCTGTCGTTCCGGAAGCGTAGGTACGAATACAGACAATCATATAAAATAACAATATCATTCACAAAATATTGATACAAACGTACACTCAACTTACTCAAAGGCACTTTTCCAAAGAAATACAATTTTTTATTCTCAAAATTGAAGTTCCGAAAAAATTCAGAAATATCATAACCGTAACTTACGGTATATATATAAATGGAAGACAGGGAAATAATGCATACGGTACAGTATCAAGGTTAGACCACTTATCGAATATCATGGAGTAGTGTCACACCGATATACAGAATGCAACTTCAAGACGACACCATCCGTGACGCTTCGGAAGCATAGGTACATATACAGACAGTCATATAAGATAATAACGAGCTTAAGAATGTATTGGCATTAGCGGAAACTCAACCAATTCAGATGAAACCTGTACTAGGAAGTACAGCTTTTTAAATAAAAAATTGAAACTTTGACAGAAAATTCAAAATATAACAGTGAATTAGAGTATGTATAAATAAATAGAAAAAACGAGGAGAACCGGATGTTGGTCCATATCAAGGTTAAAGAAGTTAAGGTGTATTAACCACTTGTGCCACTCCGATCTTCCGTACACTACTACATCGTCAATCCGCTCGCATATAACCGCAGAGCCAATAGGCATACGGTGACGAGCAGTGTTGCGTCGCAACGATCTACTGATACTTAACTGCAAGTTCACTGCAGTCGTGTGGCTTCGATAGCGTAAGCTCATGTACAGGCAATCATACAATACAACAACAAATTCAACTAAATAATGCCATATACGTACCCTCAGCAAATTCCAAAGTTATTTTTACTAAGGACTACAAATTTATGAACTGAAAATTAAATATTTTGAATAAAATTGAAAATACAACAGTTAATTATGCGATGCATATATAAATAGAAAACATGAGGTAAATGCAATCGGGACAAAATCAAGGAGAAGGAAATGCCATACAGTAGCGTCGCTCTGATCTACCGAGCGCAACTACGAGGCAAATCAGTTGTGTCGCACTGGAAGCGTTGGTACCAACAGAATCAATCATATAAAAGAACAATAAGTTT
>NW_027471118.1:0-28914 GCF_051020765.1 Lasioglossum baleicum
CTTTCCTTCCGCCGCTTCTTCCCCTGAAAATCCAACCTTTTGTTACTAATTACACGCCCGTTGTCTCTCGTTTCAGTGAACTTCGATCACTTTCAAATCCTGCGAGCTATCGGCAAAGGAAGCTTCGGAAAGGTACGAGATAAACCGCGCGATCCACGTGCACGACAGACTTTTATTTAAAATAAACCCATTTGTACCGTGTCGATTCGCTATTGGCACGTCTGCCCGACCCTCCTTTTTCCTCTCTTCTCCGCGATTAGAACGCGTGTTCGCGGAATCCGGAATCCCGAGAATCGTTCTCTCGAATAATCGAGTTAACACGCGGGTTACGAGCGGAATAATAATATATTACGATAACATCTGGATCCGTTATCCGGCTGATATTAGATCGAAATATCCGCGTCGATTTATACCGTTCGAAGTACGCGCGTCGAAACGTATATCTTTCGAGTCGAAACCGTCCAAATTTGATCGTTGGCAGCCACTTGAATTTCGATTGAACCTGACCTCCGCGCAGCAATCGACACTGTCACCGCAAATAGGAGTCTCTCGTGCACCGACTTAAATTCCAGCTATCATGTCCCACTCGATTACCTCGCGACATTACTCATCGTCTATCATTCCACCGTTTCGTTCCTCGTGCCTCTAATTATCACCGTGGACTTTGCTGCTCCCATAATTCGTCATAATTAACGACCAAACTTTCCCTCCGAACACGTCGTCCGCGACGTCGGGTTTCTTGCCTTATCCATTCGCGTCTAACGCGACGCGAAAGAAATCCCAAAATTGCCGACGGCCGAAAAAATTCACCCTCGATCCGCATTGTCCCGCGAGAACGTCTTCCTCGTCCTCTAACAGGCGACGTCGTCGCCCGACAATCAACCGAGGAACAGAAGCTCGTGATTCAGCCCCGTAACGAGCAATTAATTATTCCTTAACAGGTGTGCATAGTGCAGAAACGAGATCGCACTGGGAACATGTACGCGATGAAGTACGTTCACAAGGGTGAGTGCGCAGTGAAGGGGGCGCTGAAGAACGTCGTGAGAGAAGTGGAGATCCTCTCGCAGCTCGAACACCCCTGCCTGGTGAACCTGTGGTTCAGCTTCCAAGGTAAGCCGAACAGTGCTCGAATCCCGAGAATCAGCTTACCCTCCTTCCGCCCCGCCGTTCCTATCGATTTTCCATCCCGAACGCCGCTAAGGGCATTACGCGAACTAACTCGATCGACGATCTTTCTTCCTCGGTTTCCGTCCTTTCGCCCTTGTTTTCCTCGTTTGCCCCGTTAACGTCGAAATTGCGAAATTGTATAACGACCAGCAGGACGAGCCACAGCGGTTCCAAGAGAATCCGATTTACGCAACTTTCCAATCGCGGCGAAGCTCTTCGGGGCATGATTCCCGAGGAAATCGCGCAACTTCTTGCTGCTCGTAAACCGCCGCGTCGAGAAGGTTCCTTCGAGCTTCCGTCGTTTTTTGCGTATCGTCGCTTGAAAATTACAAGTTCGTTTAAGGGATCGTCGCGTTGCTCTGGGTGCGATTGGACCGGAAGCTGCGGAGACGCGGATAGCGCAGCTTTTTCTTCGGTTGCAGACGAGGAGGACTTGTTCATGGTCTCGGATCTTCTGCTCGGCGGTGACTTGAGGTACCACATCCAGCAGGAGGTTCTCTTCACGGAGGAGAGCGTGGTGCTGTTCGTGGCCGAGATCGCGCTGGCGCTCGACTATTTGCAGAGCTACAAAATCGTCCATCGCGACATAAAGCCCGATAACATCTTGTTGGACGAGGAAGGTGAGTTGTCAGACATTCCTCGATCCGTTAAAAATTCACTCGTTCCTCCTGTTCTTTCCGCGTCGGCATCGATCAACCGGAACATCCTCTGATCCAGGCGTCCTCAGCCTTTTTTTGGGTCGCTCTATAAACTTTGGTATCACTGGCATCGTTTCGATCGCGCGGCTCCTTCGCTGAGAAACTCCGATCTCTCCGTGTTCCCCGGCTCTTGGATACGTGAAATAATTCAAGAGTTTGCCTCGAAATTTCTCCTTCGATGAAAATCTCCGCCCGAGACGCGGAAAATGTCAAAAAGAAGGAACGCTGGAAATCCAGCGGATTTACGAGCGTCTCGTAACGATTCCTGGGACGAAAAATTTTTAAAGAACGTTTTACCTTCCCTCGAAGCGTGCAGAATGCCTCTCGTCCCTTTCGAACATCATGGCAATAGAAAATTAACGCGAAATAGCAACGACACCGTCTCGAAGGTTTAATTCAACGATTCCGAAGTTCTCGCGACTCCAGATCGATAACGCGACCGTGGATTAGCTCGGAAAAATCGCTTTCCACCGAATTCAGCTGTTCACGTTTGGTCCCCGATTGGAAAATTCGCAATCGATAATTCGCGTTCCCGTTTCCGAGCCACGCGACGGACCTTCGACCTCGGATAAGCGAACTTTGTTTAATTTGCACTTCGCGTCGCGGAAAATTCGCGAAATTCCGGTACCATCGCATTATCGACTGGGGCTGGATTTATTTTTAAAGCAACAGCCACGCCCGTGGCTCGGTCAAGGCACGCTCTACGAATAATTACATTATGCCTGTCCCACATTAACGGAGGATAAATACGATACTGTTGCTGAACTCCCCGCGACGCGCACCTTCCGACCTGGGCCCGTGTAATTCCTCCATTCCGCGCGCTTTTCTCTGGCAAGGAATTATCACGGAACGCCGAGCTCGCGATCCCGAATACCCAAGGAAATTGCGGCGCAACGTTACTCTAAAATGTTAACCTTTTCTGTGGTTCTTCTAAAGAAACGCCACGGTCAAAGGTAAAGGCAAATGCGACGTCACAGCGACGTCAAAGCGATAGCCTGAGTAACGTTCGACACTAGAACTGGTTACGGTGTATCCGATCTAGGGAATTTTTCGTCCCACATTCATCGAGAACGCGTGTTTGCTGTTTGCAGAGTCGACCACGTCTCAAAGATCTCGTTCGATTCTAATAAGTCGACCGTGGAATAAATTTCTTTCTCTTACGCGTATTAGCTGGTAACTTGAAAGACGCGGCGCCGATTACATTAGCATGAAATATGCATCTTTCCTCGGGACTGCTCGGCGAAAGTGACGAAGAAAATGGAAGTAGGCGTGGAAGAAGAAGCGACGTAATGATCTGTGCGGGTAGACGGTAACGCGAAACAACGGTAAACAATATAGGCGCCAGGGAAGTTTGCATATCAGCTTGCTGGAAAATGGCCGGCGAAGAATCCAATTTGCCGCTCGCGGTAATTAGATGATCGCCTAGCCGAATCGCTTTATCGTCCACCGAGGTGTCCAATATCCTTAGAAGCTTCGGTGTGTACCGCGTAGGACGTTTCATTATCTCGGGTCAGGGTTTCGAAAACGAAACCGCGTTGGAAGAACGGCGGAAAGAATTTACGCGTGGCCGTGTAATTATTCCATCGACCTACTTGCGATTAAATCTGCTTGATTTATTCCCCATCGCCAGTTTCGCGATTAAAAAGTACATGGACCCGGGAATGCAATTGCCAAACACGGTGAAACGAGATTCCGGCTCGAGGCACTGCTTTTTCCCGAATTCCCTCGGTTCGAAGATAAAAAGGACGGTCTCTGCTAATTTCCTCTCTCTAATTTCCTCTCGCACTTCGGGGAAAGTACGCGTATCCTAAATTTCGTAACCGCATCAGCGAAGATGAGATACAGCCAATCACGGCCGCGTTTCTTCCGCGAGTTTTCCTTTGAGCGACGCTGCGCATTTAATCCTCGACATCCCTGGAGAAGCGTCGAGAGGTCTGAAGTAAAGGGCAGCCGCGGTGTGTAAGGCATGGAAATTTCTGTTCAACACACCGTCGAACCGACTGTACGGTGTATAATTTAATTCGGGATCCGTCCTAGACCGGGACGCTCTGAAAGGCATGTGCACGAAGTTGGGACACGGGCCCGTGAATCGGTCTTAAGGTCCTCTCTTCCTCAGTCACCGGCTTCGAATTGCCTTTCGAGAGCGAGATAAACGGACGAGAGCGGGAAACATCCGCGCGATGACGAGCAGAGAGGAAAAGAACGGAAAACGTACCTGCGCTTCCCGCGTAAATCTCGCCGGCGGTCGAAAGAAAAGGAAAAGAAAAGGTAAAGAAAAGGTGGAGGCCGAGGGTGAATTAAGAGGATTCGCGCGGCAGCAAAGGGACCTTGTTCCTTGCTAATTAGCGGCCCTTGGCCCGCACGTTCCTTGAATATATTCGACGTCTAGCCGGTTCACTGGCTGGCCGACATTTGTAATTCTGTAAATCAACCTCGAACCGTAGGCAGACGTATACGTTGCTTCATTTGCATATCAACCGGCCAGTTTACGTTTGATTTCCACGTTAACGCGGACAAACGCGGGAATGGTGCGGTCGGTGGACTCGATTAAAATCGCGAAAGCTGGATTACTTCGCCGCCGCTCCCGTCGGCTGTAAATCTCTCTCTCGGCCAGACCTCCAGCGGCCCGATACAATTTTCCCTCTGCTGCCGATCCAACGATTTATCGAGCATACGAAATTCGATATCGCGACTGGATCGACGGGAAAATGGAGCGTGGAAGGAAGATAGGAAGGTTGCGTTAAAAATCCACGATTGTTAGCGGATGAAAGAGAAATATTTACTCTGCGGCAGCGAATGCCGTGGTTATAACGTAACATATGGGTAACAGACCGTGAAGCTTTCGAGTTCCATTGTCTCTCATTGGCCGGCCGGTCGCTATAAAAGTGTACCATCGGAAGCCACCCTGCTGCGAACCATGTGGCGTCAACCTTTCGCCGTATAATTCGATACGAAAGACGAGTCGAAGCAACCATCCAGTCGCTCTCTCCTATCGATTCCCTCGATTCGCTACCTTTCTCTCCTTATTCCCAGTTGATTCCACCGCGAGGAACCTCTCCGTCCACGTACCCGCGATGTAATTCCAACGGCGACCGGCGTTCGTAAACTCACGGCATTCCTAAATACTTAATCCGACTAATCGCGATAATTTAAACGACTGCAGCGGGAAAGTCGATCAAGTTAATTCCCGGGATTCCTGGCTGAAGCAGGCTGCAAAATTTCCGATTAAAGTCCAGGCTAGTTCGAACAATTCGTACGATTTTCCAGATGGAATGCCGGCGATAAACCGCGAAGCAGGTTGATTAACCTGTCTCGAGCAGTTTCGTTGCAAAGCGTGTTTTTTTCCTCCGGCTCGAGCAGGTATGTAAATTCGTGATATTTCGTGTTCCACCAAACGACCGACTATTCTTCGCTGATGTTTCGTCATCGACCGATGTACCAGACTGGCCCGGAAATCAATAGTATTTACCAGTACAACGCTGCGTGAGAATATTCTTGATTCACGTGGACAACAGGTACGTTGGTTCCACGCTGAATTCCGATATTTTTCCGGCGGAAATTTCAATTCGAGAAATCCAAATTCTGGATAAACAATGTCCCTTCGACCGTTCGCCCGATCTAACGAATTGCTTCGAATTTAAACGAACGTCCACGCGGAGATGTTTTCGCTCGTAAATCCCGAGCGAAGCATTAACGTAAGTATTGTCGCCGTTTATCGTCGCGAGCCCTGGTTTATTAACGGGAATTTCAACTTGGAAAACTCGAGTGCGAAATACGAAAATGTGACGCAGGTGTAACTCGATAAATGTCGTCGAAACGAAATGAGTTACCGCGCGGCAGGAATACGGTAACTGCCAGACGTTTCCGGCGATAACTTTTTGATCAAACGTTATAGCAAACGAGACGTGTCGTTGACAGGCGTGATATGACATGGAACCCGTTTAAGAAGGAAATATTCGGAGCTTTCGGGGAAACTATTATTGTCGAACCACGAAGTGGACAGGCGTGTAACGAGCTGGACGAAGCTCGAGAATCTTAAAGAATAATTTACGGGAGAAGAGGACTGTCGAAGGGCCCTAATAAAACCCGAGAAATAGCACTCGTGGATGTGTCCAGTGAAATCACGGGAAAAACATAAATTTCCACGAGTAAACGAGCGTTCGACCGATACTCCTTTCGGTATAGAAGAAATCTCGTCGATAAAAAAGCTAATTCGAATCATCTTCCTCGCCTTATTCGAAACCCTGAACTGATCCGAAGAAAAATACCGTAAAAATATAACAGAAAAATAAAGAAACCGAGGAATGCTCCAGAGAAATGAGAAAACAAATAAATACTCGAGAGAAATAAAGACAAAGAAACACTCGAAAGAATGATCCTCGATATCGACGTATTAAACTAATTCCGCGATGGTTGATTGAATTTTTGATTTTCATTACGGAAAGGAAAGTACGAAGAAGGTGCAGGGAACGGAGAACCGCTTTTGATTGCTCATCAAAGGTCAAAGAACGGCTACAATAGAGGACCGCATTATATTCCGGTGACGTAGCAGGCCGCAGATCCGGTCATTTTCCTCTCTCTCTCTCTCTCTCTCTCTCTCTCTCTCTCTCTCTCTCTCTCTCCTTCTCTATCAGCAACGATGACGAAGAGCCTGACTCAGCCCATAAATAATTTTACGCTTTCCATTCGATGTCCAGGTCTCGTGCTTTGAAAATTTCACCCTCCGCCCTTTGACACGACCACCGTGAAAGAGCTTCGACGCTCGAGCTATAGCAAACGCGTACACACCACCTGGCAAAGGTTACGAGGAACACGTTCAACAAAGTTCAATTTATCTACAAATTATTTTCCTTATTCGCCCGTAAAACGAAAAGTGCGAAAAGGACGGACACTTTGCGAAAGAAATTTAAACTACCAAGTTTCTGTAAAGAAGATCGAATCTCAGATGGAAATTAGAATACGCGATAAAGTGATTTTCGTTGATATTCAATTCGACGTACTTTTCGTGATTATATAGGAAAGTGTATAGTTTTGCAAAGATTTTTTACCATCTGTTCTCAACGATTGTCTAAAGTTTTAAGAAGTAAATAAATCAAAGATATCGATCGTTACTATATACGAGAAAATTTCCAAGATTTCTTTTGCAATATTTCATACTTTCTCTCGTTGAAGTTATCGAAGGGCACGCCGAGAGTGATAGATTACGCGCGTGTATTTCAAAGTAACAAGGATACTCTTTCAACGAGCATAGTCTCGAATTAGAGGCAGGATCGGAAGAAACGACGTATTCAACGGCGTCGCATGAAAAGCGACACGGAGAAGAGCGATGCTCCGAACGAGGGTAACCCTAATTACCCTGCTGCATTCACCTGACAGCTGTTTGTGTCACGGAATTGCTTCTGCATCATTTAAAATTACCGGGTGTCTCCGTTCGCGTTTCATCTCGCTAGTTTCATCGCCCCGTTCCCGCCCCATTGTCCGTGAAAGCGTTCTCTCCGTGTGCCGAGCGATGACTCTACCTTTTAACCCTTTCATCGACCGATGGCGCGCGTCGGTGTGCCGGGCTTTTAAAAATTCCCTGGAAATTACCAGAGAGCGCGGGCCGGTGGTAACTCCATCGGAGGATCTCCATTTTATTTATCCGTCCAGCCGCGAAATTTACCCTCGCCATATTGTTCCCGGATTCCCGACCAACTTAACGTTTCTTCCAGGCCTGCTTCGGGGTCGGCAACGATTTTTTATCGCTACCGGGTACCGTTGCTCGACGAATAAAAAGAGAGGGAAAGGATAGGGGGAAAACGGAATCGGCTATCTTTTAATCCCATGGAAATCGAAGCGCAAACCGACTCGTAATCGCGGCGTTAATGTGTAATTACGAAATAGAAAGGAGGACGAAGAGGAACGGAGTTACAGAGAAATTGATACGAAGTGTATTAAGGCCAAGAGCAGATTGGCTCGAGGCGCGTGTACGCTTCGGTCGATATTTTCCACTGGTCGGCTACGAAATTTCGCGTTTCTCCACGCGAATGGAAGACTCGGGTAACGTTGGAATTCCACGGTGGGCATCGGTCATCGAGGGTCGCGGGACATTCGACCCGAAGCCATGCATATGACATCGTTTGCGTCACGTGACATATGCTGATCGCTAACGATCGCCAGCTGACGATTAATCAAACCCGCGGTATTATCCGCTGCATAATACCGTGGAATCGAAACAGGGAGAACAATGGCGGGCGGTGACTGGGGGATGAGGAGAAAATAATCGAATCACCTAAGCGTTTCCCTCTTAGATACATGTCATGCGATTACAGGCTTATGTTCTGCTTAGGACACGCGCACGTGACGGATTTCAACATAGCAACGGTGCTGGAGAATGGTGAATTGGCCACGTCGATGTCAGGAACAAAACCGTACATAGGTATGAATTAATTACCCTCTGTTCGCTACGTTACCTCGCTTAATTGCGCGTAAAACGCGGCGATAAATAATTTCATTCGAGGAACGAATAACGAACGGCTGACAGCGATTGAGCGAAACCACGTATAATTAACCGGTCGGCGGCGAAGATAATAATACCGTGAAATTTTGACAAGCGCGACGAAAGACTCCGGACGAGTAACGAATCGAATTCGCGAGTTTAGAAGAGCTCGCGCAAAGAGACGGTAGACTCTAGATATCGTTCTCCTCGTCTTCCAATTAACGCGAGAATTCGTGCAAAAATTGCGGAGAAATTCCATAAAAATTCGAAACAACTCGCGAGCGTCCCCGCGGTGTCTCGACGTTTCATCGAGATTCCTTTGAACTCTCTTCTGATACAGCTCCGGAAATTTACATGTGCTCCTGCGAGGAATACGGTGTCCTCGGCTACTCGTTCGCTGTGGATTGGTGGAGCCTTGGGATTCTTGCTTGGGAAACCCTGGCAGGAGAGCGCCCTTATCCTCTCTGCTCCACCACGTCATACAGAGAGGCTTTGCAAATCCTGCAGGTAAGATTCTCCATAAAACCTTTTCCTACCTTCTTCCTCCGATTCCAATGCCTCCTATTCCCTTTTTTCTATCATTCACTCTCCGACACTAACACTACGCGCATCCGTAAATTCTGTCTGTGTAAACAATAACAAAACACCGACATATTACGTGTACCAAGCTTAATGAAAATATCGAAGCTGCGATTTCTTCGTGGTCGAACGCAAACCGCGGTGGTAAATTAAAGAACAATCGCGGTGGATTAGGCAGGCGGGGTTGGAGGCTGGTTAGAATTAAAGAAATATTGTTCAGAAGGAGAAACCGACACCCTCTGGCTGGAGTGGCACGATACGCGAGCTCCTGGACAGGCTATTAACCGTGGCGCCGGGCGCGCGAATATCGACGCTGAAGGAGCTGAAGCAAGTGAACGCGATGAGGGAACTCGACTTCGACAAAGTGTTGAACAAGCAAATCAAGCCGCCTTTCACGCCCCCGAAGGATCACCTGAATTGCGATCCGACGTTCGAGCTGGAGGAGATGATCATCGAGACGAAGCCGTTGCACAAGAAGAAGAAGCGTCTGGCCAAGCAAAGGTGAGCGGATTACAGCTGGGGAAGGAGTTAATTGCTGAATTCCAATCGACGTCGTGTGATCTCGCTTGTCGTCCAAGGAAAATTGATGGCCGGAATATTGATCAAACAAAAGCCATTCCCTCGTCCCGATATTCCCCGTTTTATTGAAATCTCTTTGCGTGCAACACGCCTCAACGCTTCTGCGATATTTCGCTGCATAAAACTCTTCGTAATTTATTAAACAATCGAAATCGCGACGAAATTAATATTTTAAGAAGGTACGAACGTCCGCGATGTTTCAAGTAAACCCGGTGGATAAAGATAAATACATAAGCCCGCGTTGACACGGGACGAAGGGAATTTGACAACGCGAACCGCGTTGACACGGTTTCGTTACGGCGTTGATCGAGTAAGAGGCGGGATTAATCGCGGAAAACGAGGCTAAAAATTCGCTTGGCTGTATCGGTGATTTCTCGTGCTATCCGCCGGAGAGAAGAACGGGGCTCTGGATTTCTTTTGTCCTGCGCACAGGTCCCTGAAAGTCGATCATCCCCCGAGGACGTGGCGATTGGACTGGCGGAAGGCGCCGGGCCGAGCGGCGATCTCAGGAGATTAGCATTCATCCCGGAATATCGGGTGTACAATCGGGAACGCGAGATGGAGAGGCAGGAGAGGGAGAGGAAGGAGAAACAGTGGGAGGAGGATTTGAACACTGCCATGAAGGGTGCCGAGGAAAGGCTGAAGTGAGTTAAACCGCTCGTCTAATTACCGCTGTACTCTGTCGCAATTGTCGTTTCTTTTTCCCTTCGAGAGAGAGAGAGAGAGAGAGAGAGAGAGAGAGAGACCAGGGGTGGAGGTAATTCTGAGGTAGCCGAGAGAAAATTTAATAAGAGGGATAAATGGGGTTTTGTGATTGAGGATGACGGTCCACGTGAGCCGTCCAGAGTAATAATCGCGGACGGACTTTTTGTTCAGCTGGCAGAATGAATTGTAATATACTTACTCGTGGCCGTGTTTAATTTTCGCTGCTGTAATTTCGTTTCTGGCGCACTACGGTCACACGTGGCTCCGAGGAATCGAGTAGAATGCGTTTCGATGTGCACCGTGTGCTCCGTGATTCTGGAAATAGTTTTGACGTAACACGCGATACGAGAAAATCTCGAGTACAATTGTTGCAGAATTTTTCGAATAAAACTATCGTTTTTCTACAGATGAATATTCGATGGAAATCTAGAGGAAAATTCTTTATATTTTGTTATTTTGGATACGTAATACGTAACGAACGTTTCTTTATAGATGGACATTCAGAGATCTTTTATTTTCCCTTGTTACATATTATTACACAATTCGATACAGAACGAAAATATTTCAGGTAAACAGAATTCGTATAAATACAAGAAGCAAAGTATATCGTGCAAATTGGAAGCCGATCGTTACTCGCTTTTTTTAACAACAAACTCGACAGGATTATTTACGTTCACCGTGATTTTACCCGGCAATAAAGAAAAAAAAAGAAAACACGAACGATCCATCTCGCGCGCTTCACCGACTCGAACTAAACCGTCTTTATCTCTTCCATACCTTTCCGGTATTCGCTTATCGACGAAATTACAAGTGCGCGGACATTGAATTCTCGCGTCTCGGATGAAATGATCCCTCCGCGATCCTTCGAAGATCTTATCTCGAGCGTAGGTGGTCCCAGGCACGACGGAGGGGACCAGCTACGACCGGCACGCGGCAAACTTTGCCAAAGTGGAATTCCGAAACACCGATGTAGACTTTCCATTACATCTGGAAGTTTTATCCGCGGGATTGTTCCGCCACGAGTCCACGGGGAGAATGATAAATTTTGAATTAGCCACCGGATCACGGGACTCGATTCCGCCGAGCACCAAGTCGCTGAATAAACGATCAATGCTCCCGAGCCCTCGAACCACCTACGGTGAAACCTATCGATCGAGCAGGGCCTATACAGCCGCATGTAGATGTCAGACTGTAAATTCTGTTTAACGAAAAAGTTACAAAACGCCGCTCGGAAGTTTCGATCTCGATTTCCTCGATACGTTTGGACGATAGCCAACTGCACGAAAGTCCACCTTCCGGTGTACAAAGCGCGAAGCGTTCGGCCGATACGTTGCAATTTCTCCGTACAAATGCCGTCGTTCCAAATGAAACGAATACGCGAAACGGCCCGTGTAATATTTTCCTTTCGTCCTCGCGAAACGACAGACGGCCACTCGATTATTTCTCCTCTCGAGTCGAGAATGTTCTGCGAAATTTCTAGGACACTCCTTCCCAGAAACGTCGAACTGTTGTTCGAGCGAGTTTCTCGCGAGAGTAGTTATTCCAAAGACGATATCGAAGCGTTGATTGCAGGACGAAGCAGCAGCCGCCACAGCGTACCGGAAACCGACTCAGCGTCTCGACGACCAACGTGAAGACGCGCATAAGCTCGTCACCGAGACAAGGAAGACGAGCCAGTACTGCAACCTCCTCGGATATCGACTACATCGATGCTAGTCCCGAGCCTTCCACGTCGTAAATTTCGTCTAGAAACGACAGCTCGTGCACCGAGAGTGAACCTCGACGCGCGTTCCCGTGGGAAAAACATTTCGGACAGTGCTCGTCGTTGAAAACCGGTGCCCGATCGCGCGAATAGCGAAATACTTGCGAAACTTCGATCGTGGTAAATTGACCTAGTAATCTAGCCCCTCGAACAATGGGTTTCCTTGGACCAGTGACTGTCAGAAACTAATGTGATACACGTGAATTTAGTAAAAGGTAAGACGAGCGAAAATCTGTATGACCATTGTTCTCCTTTCTTCTGTCTTCTTTTTTAACCTTTCTAGCAGAGATATATACTTACCCGACGATATACTCGAAGTTTATAATTAAACGGTAGACAAGTACGATAAAGAGTTAAACGATAAGTATCGAGGAATAAGGTTTCTTTTGCGAAGAAAAAAAAGTAACGAACTCGTACCTCAACCCATTGATCTCACGCCGCTTCTTGCTCTCTCCTGGGGAAAAGCGTATTGTTTATTTTTATAAAAGGGAGAGAGAGAGAGAGAGAAAGAGAGAGAGAGAGAGAGAGAGAGAGAGGAGAGAAACACTCGACCAAAATGAAGCCTTTTAAAGAATATTTTACCAAAATCTAGCAGACACGGAAGGAGGAAGTCGTTAGAGGCGAGCTCGTTCCTCTTCCTCGTCCTAGCTATTACGAAGAAAGGAAAGAACTCGAGCAAGCACAGGATTTAAGAGATATCCCGCGAACAATCTTCGTCCGGCTTGCTCCTCGCTTTAATAGTTAGCATATGCTGCTTAACTTCCCTCTTAGAAAGTTGCGGAACTCGTGCAGCCTCGGTTCTGCTACATTTTCTAACGTTAAAAACCAGGTCGCCAAGGAATCGTATCCTTTCAGCCTTCTGACAGGTCGCGATTTCAAATTTACGAGGCTCGCGAGTTTCCCGATTGATATATCCCTGTCCCATATTCTACACCTGCCACCGTTTCGCGTACCTTAAATCTTGTTAACAACGGATCAACGATCGCTCCTCTAACAATCAAGAAAACCAAGAACAATGTAATTTTATAAATAGCAGTTAAGAAAGAGTATACGTTGTAACGTGAAATTAAACGATAATTAAACGATCGAACAAATCGAGTATCACCTGTCCCTGTTCCACCTCTTTGCGTTTTCCGATTTCGCAATGGCATTCAAGGGAGACTTGCTTCTTTCGATCTTGCATCTCCATTTATCATCGTAAAGGTGAATTTATCGCGGAGGTAAAGCTTGCATTGCCGCGAGATTCTCGGTGCGATTGATAAATGATAAAAGTAAATTTGATACGAATTATAAACGAGAGTTTAGTATACGGAAAGAGAAAATAAAATCGCGCAGAGTTTCCTTGTTTCCGTTTTCACCGGATGGAGCCTTTAATTTGATATTTAAAGGTATAATTTAGAAACGAATGCCTCGTTCCCTTCGTTTGTATCGTTGAAATTAAAAACGCGACATTCCTTTTGCAGAAAGCTTCGTAACAGAATAACGATAAGCGACGATAAAGACGAATAATTGCGAGCACGAGAGACGAAAAATTATTTTGTATCGATGGGAAAAATACATCGATAAAAAGTGTAAAATGTGTTTATCGGGACGAGATCGGAAGAAAAGTGCAAAGCAAATATCAAGCGAGATAAATTCGATTTTAGAGTGGTAGGAGTTTATCGACGGTGTATGGGTATGACTTTTTCTTTTTTTTCAATCGATAAACAGAATGAAAATTCTGCAGGTGTAGTGGTACACAATCTTTAGGAGTAATAAACAAGATTACATTTAAAAGTTCACAGTTTCTCTCTGTTTATTTATGTTTACCCTTCGCGATATCGTACGATACGCGTGATTTTTACAACAACCTATCAAACGAATGTATCCAATGATATTTTAATGAAAAAACGAACAAACATTATCGACTTCTCTCCCCTGTCGTCTTTTTCACAATTTTGACCGATGTAATTATATTTATTGACTCGATCCTATTAACTCGACTTGCCACGCGAAGCAAGCTTTTGTCTGTAAGTATTAACGATCCTTCAAACTTCGTAAATATCTTTTCTTCTTCGCCTCTCGCATCTGCAAAGAGTTTGGATTTTCCTTCGGAGAAGCGTCTCAAACTCTTCGAACTTAATCGAAACTAATGCAATAAGCGAGCAGTGAAAGTAGAACGATAAAAATTAGGAAACTGAGGCACGAGTCTGATAAACTGATATTCGAAGACAATTAAAATTAATACGACTACGCTGTCAACTGATTTACAAAAATAACGGGTGGGTTTTATTCGAGAAAACGAAATGTGATCGTAAGTAAAGGAAATAAAAATGGAGATTCACCGTGCTCGTGTTATTAAAATTTAATTCATTTATTATTTAATGACATAAATTCCACAAAAGCGTCCAACCAAATGATTTTTAATATCGTACAATTAAAGTCTCTGTTTCTTTTCCGACCTATTCGCTGGCTAATGGTTTCCGCGATAGCATTAATGATAAAAGAAATTAATAACAATACTAGTAAAAATAATACCTATTCCTATGTTCTAAGAATATTTGACTAAATTTGTTAATATCAAATAATATCGTTAACATTATTTGTTAAGTATTGCCATTTTTCAGTTACCACGCACATTACAGCATTCTTTGTTGTTCTGATTTCTGGCGAAATACATGCTTACAAGGTATAACAATATGAAAATTGCATATATATATACTACCAGTCAAAATATTCTCTCAGAAAAATAGAATATCTAATACACAAACAAATAATATTGGTTTTTCATTCGTATGCCCTGTATATTATCCAAAGATTAGTTAAACTATCGTTATCAGTCTGTAATGTCGAATAAACATTATCAAATGCTAGATATGCATTTTACATGATTATTTATCTTTGTGTAATATATCTCGCAAGAAATCATTAAAATTCCCTGCCCCGTTTAGATTCCCTTAGATTTAAATATATTTTACGTGATCACAGTAAATGTTATTTAAGTTGTTAATTATTTAATAATTATCGTAAGCTTATCGACCAAAATAATAAACGTGCAATTCTTGTCAAAGAGTATTTTATCCTCATAGATACAACGCATGTTTCAAATTAAATTTTAATGTAAACATGGCATAACTTCTGAGCAAACTAGTAATCTTCGCGTGAACTTTTATCCAATACAAACTATCAAAAATATACTATCATAAATTAAATGCCTTAATGACTGATAATTATACATACTTAATTTGTTTTATACAATACGCACGATTATTTTGCACTTGTTATACATATAAATATATTATAAATTATCTATAAAGCTTTGTACACTTTTAAGTTATAAACAACCATCGATTTACAGAAGTTAGTATATCGCCGACAGATCAAACGCATTTATAAAAATATGCATCGAATAGATGGTGAAAAGTGTACACTTATTTAAAATAATATATATTATCTTAAATAATTGTACACTTTTAGAAAATATTCGATTGTTTTTTAAACTGAAGACACGTCTGTGACTTCGATTCTGGATATTGGTTTGGCAGGTTTTACTGTTATGAAATCGTTTATATTTCCACTAGACACCCCGATACATAGCTGCTGTAAATTTGCCATTATTGAATCAACCTGTATCGGTTCGTCCGGTAAACTACTGTTCTTTCTAAGTTTATTAAAATGGAGATAACAAATACCACGATGTCCTAGCCAAATTATTTCATTTGGTTTGATACCGCGTTCTAGCAAAGCATTCTTTAAATCGCGTATTCTTACGCTAGACGAAATGTTTGATAATTTTAAAGAAAACTCAACCTGAGATTTAGATTTCAGTCTCAAATTTTTACGACGCTGCATATTCTTATCGTTGCCTTCGACTTTCTCCTAAAACATTGCAATAATGACGTGATACGGATTTAATATACATAAATTATTAGTATATCTTACCTCAACTACATCGGAAAATACATTGTCATCCCCTGACTTAATCTTACTAGATGTAGGTTTTTTAAGAACACTTGTCTTTACTTCCTGTTTCTCTCCATCTTCGTTAACATCATTAACACTTGATGCAGGTTTTCTTGCCTTAAAACGTCTTTTATTTTTTATATAATGAGAACGATTAGATTTTTGTGTCTCTATATCTGAGTCCTCTTCTTTTAAAGTTACTATTTTTCCTTCTCTGGGAAAAGTATAACAATTTGGTACAATTGTGTATCAGTGTGCAATATCAATTACACGTTTCAATACATACTTTTCATCCATTTCTTTTAGCTGCTGCAATACTTGCATAGATTTAATTCTCCTTTCGCTAAGCATATGCCATATAATGCAACTAGGTTTCTTTAACTTTGGATTTACTACTATTGTTTGAGTAGGTGTAACAATTATATCAACAGGTACATCGTATTCTTTAAATATTTGAGGTGGAAGACTATCAAAGACTTGACAGTCATGCACAGTTGTAATAACTATGGTATCTTGTGTAACTGCACCCATCCTCATCATCATAGCAAATTCTAAATCTGCGAATCCTTTACCTTTACCCAATCTGTATCCATCACGACTTACACACACAGACCCCAATACCACAAGATCTATCTGTGATCAAAAAAGAATAATGTACAAAATAATGAAAACAGATGTAAATAATGATAAATTTTTATTGAAATAATAAATAAAGTATACCTTTATTTTAGAATCTAAACCAAGAGGTTTCCCAGCTACTATCAAGCCATGAATTTTTGATAATGTTCTTAATTCATTTTTAGAAGCACCAGCAACTGGTGTAACATGAAGAAACAAGCCAGATCTTAATTTGGGAATTGGAACCAATATTTCCTTATTAGCTTCTAATGCTAGGAACCTTACAGGTTCTTGTGGTTTATCTGGATTTGTCTTTATAACCTTTGCCTGCTTAAACTCATCCAACTCTGCTAAACGCTGTGCTGCTTCAGCAGCACCTTTAAAGTTTGGTATACGATCGTATACACTCAAAGGAAAATTAACTAAATCATTTGTCATCAAATAATCCCACACTTTTTGACGAAAACTATGCTTAGTCACTTCTTGTGCTAGAAAATATAAGATTAGTATTTTCTATCACTTTTACATATATTTATGCCTGCTTCTATCCCTTCAACAGTTATTATTGTCAAATAATAAATTTTTAGCAAAATTTATTATTGTTCGTGACTCATTAATGGACCATACTATCAATTTTTTAAATAATTTAATATTGTCACTATCATAATAAAATTAAAAATATGTGAAACATAAAAAATTTAATATATATTAAAAATATGAATTAAAATCAATGCTTTTACGAACAAATATTCTAAATTGCAAATACGTATTTAATAAATAAATGTTTATAGTACATAAAAGAATTACTCACGTAATTGTTCTTCAGTCATTTTTATGAAATATGTTAAATGACTTACAAATCGTATTAATTATAATTTATAACAATCCCTTCTAAAAAAATTTTATATTATAAAAATAGATTATATGATTTATCTCCAGTTTCTTTTATCCTTGTTTCTATTTCTATGTAAAATCATGTCGGTAAACTTGTCATGATAAAATCCACCAGAATTTCCGATGTTGATAATATTTGAATCTCATCGAAAATATTCATGAACATGCATTTTGCCAAATAAGCTTTACATAATTTTACTACAGAATGAAATAGGTTATCATGTTTGACATTTCCGATTGCAGGAGAATAAGACACAGCTGTCGTAACTACGCAGACATGACTGGCGCGAACATTCATGTATATATACATATATATATAGTAGGAAAAAAGTATTCAAACTTATCTAAATTATCATATACAATAAGAATAAAAAATTAGAGTGTAATATGTCTAATAATATAATTTCATTAATATAAAACTATAATAAAATAGTAGCGTAATAAGTTTATAGACTAAGCAAGTTAATGTAAATCATTGGTAAACTAGAGGAATTATTTCAAATTGCTGGTAGCATTGTTCATTACATTTTATAGTAATGAAAAGATATTATACAGACTCGATCTACTCCGAAAAAACGCGAAGCAAAACGATTACGAATGGCAGGCTCGTACGCACCTCATACTACTTAGGTACCATTCATAAACGTTCGAAGTTAATAATATCAATGGAAAATCAAGTTATCTAACTTGTACTTATTTTCTATTCTTCTATGTGACATACGAAATAAAATTTTCTATAATTTTCAATTCAATTCTCTTAATAATTTCCAAATTTAATATATTACTGATATATGAATACAAGAGTGAGATAGACAATTTAGGGTCCATTGTGAAAAATGGCTTTACTCGCGAGGAACATCTGCAAAGTATTTTCACAGGTAATGAATATACAAATAAAATATAAAACCTTTGATCTTGTGAGATATTTGCAATGTTATAAGTTAAAACTATCGTCGAATTTTAACTCAAAGTATCGTCGAATCTTGTTCATTCGTCCAAATAGTTACCAATGACTATTGCAAGGACGTTTCATATAGAATAACTTCTTTCAAAGATGCGTATAAAATTTATTTAATTTTATTTAATGATAAATTTCAAAGCTTATATGAATACTTTGTAACTACAAAATGTTAAAATAAATCAATTGTTAGAAATTCAATTAACGAAATAGATTAAATGATCGATAAATGTGTTACTCAATCATTACGTTCACGACTATATTGTTATAAATATAGCTTGTCGGATATAATTTTTATAATTTTATTATATGTAAAAAAAATATATTGTCCGTGCTACTAAATTATATTCATTTGACTTCATTCACAATTTTTGCCAATTTATACCTAAATTGTTATTTACAGACTGCTCAAAAAGGAGCTGTCAGGTCTATTCATGTTGGAGCAATTCGTCTACAAGATTCTGTACGTATTATATTATCCTTTAAAAATCTATACTATATACATATGATTTTAATAATATTTTCTTTCAGAACATTGAGCAAGAGGGAAGTGTAAAATGTACACTTATACCAGGAGATGGTGTTGGACCGGAATTGGTAGTTTCTGTTCAAAGTGTTTTCAAAGCTGCAAATGTACCAGTTGAATTTGAACCCTACTTTCTCTCAGAGGTAAACCCAACTCTAAGTGCACCACTTGAACAAGTATCAAATAGTATCGCAAGAAATCGAGTATGTTTAAAGGTATATAGTGTTTTAATTAAAATATTAATCATTAATAATATCAAACATATCAATATAAATACCCACCATGTTTTCCAGGGTATTTTAGCAACACCAGACCATTCTATCAGTGGAGAGCTTCAAACATTGAACATGAAATTACGTAAAAGTCTAGATTTGTATTCAAATGTTGTTCACGTGAAATCTTTACCTGGTGTTAAATGCCGTCACAAAAATGTAGATTGCATTATTATCAGAGAACAAACAGAGGGAGAATATTCTGCATTAGAGCATGAATCGGTAAAAGGTGTAGTAGAATGTTTAAAAATAGTAACTGCTACCAAAAGTCAAAGAATTGCAAAGTTCGCATTCGATTATGCAGTGAAACATAATCGTAAGAAAGTCACTTGTGTACATAAAGCCAACATTATGAAGCTTGGTGATGGTCTTTTCCTAAAATCATGCCAAGAAATTGCTAAGATGTATCCTAGGTAATTATAAATAGTTTTTATTTTCTAGATTCATAGTAACATTTAGTATTGACAGACTATTGATATAACTTCAGAATCACATTTGAAACAATGATTGTGGATAATTGTACAATGCAAATGGTGTCCAATCCACATCAATTTGATGTAATGGTATTACCAAATTTATATGGTAATATTGTGGACAATTTGGCATCTGGTCTAGTTGGCGGTGCTGGTGTGGTTGCAGGTGCTAGTTACAGCCCCGAGTGTGTTGTCTTTGAACCAGTAAGATCAATGTCAATAAAGCATAAAAATTATTAATTTTTCAAAATGTAGATCAAAATATAATACAAAATTTGATTTCTATACAGGGTGCAAGACATACATATTCAGAAGCTGTTGGTAAAAATGTTGCAAATCCTACTGCTATGCTTTTGTGCGCTGTAAAACTTTTACGCCATGTAAATTTGAAACGTTATAGTGAGCAAATTAAGGATGCATTAAATCGTGTTCTAAATGATGGAAAAGTATTAACAAAAGATTTGGGTGGACAGAGTTCTACAACAGAATTTACGACTGCTGTAATACACTGCCTTCGTTAATTTCGAGTCTGTATTAACTTTGAAAAGACTTACATATGTAATATAGAACAACATAGAATAGGAGCATTATGCTCGTTTCTTGTTGATAGGAATATTTAACATAACTATGTTAAATACATAGTATTATCCTATTATAAATTTTACCTAACCTATCTGCTTTGGATATGAGTTATGACATTAGGATTTTATTTAAAAAGGGTTACATATTATAAATAAGAAAGGCCAACATGTTTGCGTCAACACTATATTTATAACTGAAACCATGTTTATAATCAGACAATGCCAGTTGTATGATAATAGTGTAATATTCGAATTGTACATTAATAAAATATGCTACCTCGTATTATTTTTGTATATTTGATGACATACTGTTATTTTTCTGATATGTTACTTTACATGAGATTTGCAAAACATAATAATTTATAAAATTCCAAGAAATATATAAAAATAATTAATTTAATGTTTAGAAATATTTAATTAAAACATAATATTTAGATTGCCATAATTAAATTCATTTACATATTTTCAAAAAAATTTTCGTAAAAATAATGGACGTTTTACATTTTTACTCGCCGCCGATAAATTAATCTTTATAAAAATGACATTTCATTTTTACGTACGGTAAAAGGAATCTGTCAAAAAACACGTGCCACGATGGATACGGGCCAGCATGCGATAGACCTTATTCATCAAGACATTGTGAAAAATCACCTTCAAGTTACAGCTTTAATACAAGTAAATATTATCTATAACAATAATTTTTAATAATAGTCATAATATAACCTGAATTACGATACGACATTTCTTGTGCTGATGTCAAATATAATATAAGTGAAACATATTTATCGTATCGTTAATACATTTAGATTTGTAATTATCACAGATTTTATTGTAAATAACTTATTAAGGTAACGTTTTTTTTTGTAGTAAGAACTATACGTGATATATATCTTTTAGAGGTTAAATAAAAAATTTATATTTTTATTTTAATTTATTTAAGAAAATATGCAGAATCATTTGAATTTTTCAGGATATTCAGCAGTGTACTGGACCTTTAGAATTACTTAACGAATTAAATGTAGAAGGTAGAGCAAAAATAGCAGCTTTAAAGACATCTATAGATAATTTAGCAACTGTAGCAGAAAGAGAACTTTCAGAAAAAAAAAAGACAGAATTATTGGCAGAAGTAGACACTTACAAACAACAACTTAATACTTCGTTAGCTGCATTTCGTAAAGCAAATGTTATTAGCGTGTGCGTGATAGATAAACTTGCCAAAGAAGAACTGCTCTCTATGTCCGAAGAGCATCAAGCTGCTGCACGTAGAAGACACGACAAACATAGCTTAGCAAATACATCAAGTCATCTTACTGACAAACTTTTAAGTATATCTAGACACTTAGCTGAAACAACCCAAAGAAGTGCAGACACATTGGATACATTAAGTATATAGCACATTTCTTATAAATATACCCTTAAACATTAGAACATAATTTTTAATTTGTTGTTTTAAATTTTTTAGTAATATCATCGGATAAAGTTACAAGTACCAAAGATGAATTAGAACATCAGCAACAAGTTATAGTTCAATGTGGAAAACTCTTAGGCAAATATGGTAGGAGGGAAGTTACTGATAAAGCTTTAGTAGCATTGGCATTTGCATTTTTTCTTGCCTGTGTTTTTTATATTTTACAAAAAAGGCTATTTTAAAAGTACAAAATGTTATACACAGAAAAGTAAAAAATATATTTTTCAAGAAGTGGTAATTATGTATAATATTATTTATTATTTAACTTTAACAAAAGTATATTTTATAATTGTATTATTTTATTGTGAATGTAAGAATATGTTTAGGATTAAAAATATTACAAGGTACATCTCTTTTTATAAATCTCAATATGCATGTATACTCCATCACCAAAATTGATTAAATATTGCCAGTTGTTTTTGAATTAGACTATCCTGTAATAAAAATGTGCTGTAGAAAATGTAAAATTGATATCCCTATAATATGTTTTCAATGAATTCAATTAATGGATATTATATAATCGACTGTACATTTTTACAACTGTTCATAAATTCTTCCTGAGATATAACTCCGTCCTTATCAATGTCCATCTTTTCAAAAACCTTATCCACGTGCCTGTCGACCATTCGTTGAATAATCTGGCCGTTATGTAGCATTTCATAAACCGCGGACACTATAACCAACATTTCTTTTCTGGTGATATAACCATCCCCGTTTAGGTCATAAAATCTGATGTGGGACAAAAGTAGAAAGTAACATTAAACGCGTTATGAGTCAACAGATAGTTTGGCGAAATGATTACCTGAAGATCCACGAGAGTTTCTGATCTACGTCACCGTTGGTAATTAGGGCTATTTCGCTAAGGAGATCTCCGAAGCTAACGATACCATCCCTATCCTTGTCAAAAGCATTAAAAACGATTTGCGTGTATTTCGCTGGATCTCCTAATGGAAATAACTTTGCGTAAGCTGGCTTTAGATCATTCGTGGTTACGGCCCCTCTAGGACAATATTGCTTGAAGACGCGATATAGCTTCCGTATTTCGTCCTTTGAAAATCCCGTTTGGCATGTCAAGGAAGAGAGTCGTTCCGGAAGTATGTACAGTGGTTGTTTCTCATCGTCTTGCATATTCTCTACGAAAACGCAGTGAGGTTGAACACTCGTCGAAGTTTCTAAAAGTATTGAAAATAGCCTTGTACGATAATTTTCCTATTCCTTTAGAAATTGATATCGCAATACCGAAGAGGAAAGTAACAACACGGTACAGTAAATTCGAGCGTTTTGCAATTTAATTCCACGTTGGAAAAATAGTACACTAATATCGTACTCTTTTATCTAGGTGTCTAAATGTCTAAATTTTTACCGACATACCAGTTATCTTACGGATGCTCCTCTTCATTTTCTTGAAACTCCGTTGCATTTTTAGCGATAGATTTATACAATTCCTAATCTGTTGAATACCGTTATCATCGATATTCAAACTATTGGGCATTATCGTGGTGCGACTTCGATCGTTAAGAATGCCTGAATAAAATGAAAAAAATGTTCGCAGTGAGAAAGAAGATGTTTGTTTATTTTTCAATGAAAAAAGATATGGTATTACTTGGGTGTTACCATCCTTAACCGTTTTATCATCATCTGAACAGATAGTTAAAGGAGGAAAAGATCGTGTGAATTGTCGAGAAAACCGAAATGTAGAAGCTTTCTCAGTCAGAAGTAAAGCAGAACTGACGTACGTGGTACAGTTGTTTTCGAACTGCCTCAAGGAAACTACTGTTCAAAATATTTAGACAATTTACCCTATCCATAGCTGTAAATTTAACTTATGAACTTCAAGTTTCTCGAATATCCCGAAAGAAACGCTCTACTTGTACGTTATAGTGTCGAAACTGATTCTTCGATATTAATTTAATTTGAGAAAGATTATATCGGTCATATTGCAACATCGTTTTTTCGCACTGACTGCCTCTTAGAAATGCTTTAAAGTATAAGTTACGAAAATTATATTCTAAACTTCGAATTCGAAAAAAGAACATTCGATTCTTATGCTAAATAAAAATAAAATAATCTATTTCCTGGAAAGAAATATACGAGATATCGCTTTACGCATCCTATTCTTCCATCATACGTCTTATTATAGAAGCTATTTTATTCATGTATTTTCAACAACGTTCGAGAGGAATGCTAACAAAGGAACACGCGTAAAATACACGTTACTTCACTCAACATTCACGTTTTCTGATTCACCTATTCGCATCGGAAGCTTTTTCTTACCAGTGATCTTACTTAATTACCGTGAAAAGAAAATACTGTGCGTAAATACGTAATTAATTTCTCTTTTAATTACCAAGTTCAATCGCATTATTAAAATGTAATTGACGTAATATTTCGTTCACCGTGACCCATATTCGCTTATCGTTCGGTCTAAATTCAAAAATCGACAGTAACCGCGAAAGTTGAACCAAACTCACTGAAAGATAAGAAAACCATTCGAAGATTGCAAACTCCTTAGAGCAAAACTGTAGAACGTACTTTCACTGCCAAATGCTATTAATAGTTCGTCAGCCTGGAAACCAGGTATTACGGTAATAGGAAATAGTAATAGCAAGTCATGGTGAACCTTAATAAGAACGGTTACGTGAAACTTGGCTCTTTGCTATTAACAAACCAATATACCATTCTGTAAGAGTCAACTGCCGCATTTTGACTTACTTTTTGCTATATTTCTGTCATTAACGTCGTTCGTTTTCCTTTTAAGACAATAACATTATTTTCCTCGGATAAAGATTGAAATTAGCATAATGAATATAATTAACATAATTAATGTATTTATATGTTCGTACGAGTGGTGTATCAAAAGAGTTAACCTTGACACAAGATCACCGCGTATATAGGGCAGTTTACAATCAACAAAATTATCACGTGTTTCGATATAATTTAGCCGAGTTTTACGAGCGAATCAATGACAAATTTATAGCGTTTCCGTGGAATAACGCTATCTTGGATAACGAGTTAAGACAAATAAACGATTTCAAGGATAGATCAATTTGTTAAGTTCCAAAAATTCTTTCGTGGTTGTAATTTCACGATAAGCTAATGTACTTACAAAAACATGCAACTGCAATTGTTGCGCATCGGCATTCCGAGTAAACGAGTATCTATAATTAAGTCCACATCCCTTATATTACCGCGTGTTTTATTGTAACAGAATCCGTACACACGTGGAATACAAAAAAGGAGATACGCGTCGCGAATATAAAGTTTGTTTTAATTCGCATTCATCGATAAGTAGACAGGGCCTTCCCCAAGTTCAATGTGGTGGAAAGACGTAGGTTCCTTTGTTATGCACCACTCGCAATTTTCTAGATCGATTTTTTCTAATCGATCGAAAATAATATCTCCGACTAATCACGATACGACAACAATAACCTTTTTTTTTTGACATTTACTTCCTTACGCGAGGATTAAAAATAATAGAAGACAGGTATCGTGCGGGTAGATTTGATTTTTCTTCCGACAGAAATCAGAAAACGACGAATTCAGTTTCAATTGGTCCCCTTAAAAAATACGGATGAGGTTGAACGGAACTGTCGAATTTACAATGATAATAGGATATGAAACAATCAGAGGTAAATGTGCACAAGTTTAAAAGTCCATCCAATATATTTTTCCGAGCGGTAGGGTATAAAACCCACTGTTGGTGTATAAAACAGTAGCAAGCATCCAGCATCTCTTCATTACGATAGTGCACTTGTTACCGCGAGTATAGCTCAAACTCTTTCGTAAGTTCAAATAAAAGAAAGAAAATATAAATCGCCGGATGTTTGCGTAAAGATAAATTCTCACCGGTTTAGTCGATCGCGTTCAAACAGTGAAGACAAGTTGATGGCAAAAGTGTCGTTAATCAGTTAGTTCAGAAAGTGTGAAGTTCGAAAGTAAAAATAGCGATTGTTTGTCATTTAGGTGTTTAATATGAAAGTTCGTATCACCGATTATATGATCTCTAACGATATATACGTGTTTGCGTATGTTCATTCGTTCGTATTTTTTTTTTCCAGATATTAACTAGTTTTTAAAGCGAAGAATTTCGAAAAAGAGCAATAAAAATGAAAATTTTGTTCTTGTTTTTATTATTGATCGTTGTTGGATCTGCAGCCCCCTGGTTTGAACTTCTTTTCGGCGGACAACCAGATTATAATTATCAAATACCGAGTTATAATAATCAGCAATATAGGCGACGGGAAGGGAAAGGAGGGAAGGAAAGGTGGAAAAGTATTTGCAGAACAATAAATCCTGATCCTTACGCGTTTCCGGGCCGAGTTCCCTATCCTTCCGCACCAGTTTGTCCTTGGTAGCCAAATAAATTTATTTATTGGCCCGGAATGTAAATAATCGATGTACACAAATGCGTTAAAAATATGGATTTATTGTAACAATATCAGGGAATACGAAGACATCCACTGGTTATGAGTATTTCAGTCGGTATACAAGTTTACTATGTAATTAATGACATAAAAGTACGCAGTCGTATATATTTGCAGTGTAAATTATGTATCCAAGA
Organism: Lasioglossum baleicum; assembly: GCF_051020765.1. Taxonomy (NCBI): domain Eukaryota; kingdom Metazoa; phylum Arthropoda; class Insecta; order Hymenoptera; family Halictidae; genus Lasioglossum; species Lasioglossum baleicum. Next base: position 26,262 of record NW_027471118.1, read on the forward strand.
GATAAATTTGTTAACAATGCCTTTTTTTTTGTACATGAATCGTATGCTGTAGTACGTTTTCCTCCGTATTAAATTCGCACGATTAGTCGTTGCTATTACGCTATCTAAAGCTAAACGTCATTAATTTATTGTTTTAATATATTACAGTACAACAAGCTCTTTCTCCTTTTCCTTTTTATGTAAAAAAATAAATCATTTATAGTACACAAGAATCGCTGTATTAAAGTAACTAAGTTTTATGTCTCATTCAAGAAATGCATTGTATAATATTATAATTACTATCGATGATCTTATATACGGTATCTATATATTACATATTATGTACAAATAAAAATCACAGAATTAATGTAGCACATGAGTTCCACCATAAAAATCTCGATGTTCGATCAAATTATTTTTTCCAGAATAAATCTGTGATGCATTAGAAAAATTTGTACACTGAATGCAGTTTTGGAACGTGACATGATGGAAAAGAAATCAATCATTTCCAAACTTGTATTAATCCATCTGTACTACCAGTAAGAATACATGTATTTGACATAGCTACGGCGGAAATGGTGTCGTGATGTCCCGATGGTGGAGTTTCTGGGCCCTGACCACCTTCTTCGGAATTTCTCGTTCTAATACTGTTACCTCCACCGGATGATGGAGAAGGACCACCTCCAGCTAAGACTTCTTGTACCACATTGGTTCCATCGATTAAACGTTGTCTGTGAAACAACAGAATATACATGCGAACCACGTTAAGATATTCACCAAGTGAATGGTATCATCTTAAACAAATGTTAACAAAAATACTAACTCGTATGCCAATGAATTTGGAGGAGTAACATCATTTGCAGCAGGCAGTGCAACATACGATTCATTGGGTGTATTTAAGTCCCAAAACCGCAATCTCATATCAGTTCCACCAGCTAATAAGAAACCCGAACGATCTATACAGCCGGAATACATTGCACATACACTGTGACCACCTTGCGAATGACTAAGTGGAGGCGCACTGGATGCCCAAAGAACCATTTGCCGAAAATCAGTTTCCAGATTCCACATCGAAATTTCGTTGTTTCCTTGCACAGCCGAAATAATCCACGAATGTTCGGTAGGGTGTGTGATTACTTTCCTTACTCTTGCATCTGAGATTAGAAAAATTTTGCGTAAAGTTTGAGGATTATTTGCTATATTTTATTTTAAGTGATTTTAAAGCGTAGTAAATTTACTTGTAGGGTGTTTAATACTGGTTATTGGTAATTGAAACCTCAAATCCCAACACGTATGAACGCCGGAACTTGTACCGAGAGTCAACCATTGTTGATAATTGTTTACGCAAAATGAGGTAATTACTCCGTGTTTTAGATCATTTTCTAATCTCCATGTTGTACCAGGACATCGTAAATCCCATCCTACCAATGAACCATATAGAGACGCGTATACAAGAACCGATTGCGAACCAGAGTCTAAATACTGCAGATCAACTGCACATCCTTCTTCCTAAATGTTAATAATTCGTGCTTACAATATTACTTTGTCTTAACATTTAAAAATGCAGAAATAAATTTAATTACCTGAAGATCTAATTGTCTGGTACCAATAATACTCGTTTTACTAGAATTAGATTCAATTCGTAAAACAAATACCGTGCCGGACTGGCTAGCAGAACTTGCTAATGATTGTCCCTGATCACAAATAGCTAAACCAACTAGTGGACCACCTTTATGCATGTAAGTTTGCCTAATGAAATTAAGAAATAAATACTACGAAACGTATATATGTGTGTATATTATTACATGCTATATGAAAAGTCTACCTAGAACGATTAGCAATATTTCGACCTTCCATTTTACTTGCGTCCCATATTTTTATGCATCCATCTGCAGAGCTACTAGCAAATAAGCTAGTATCCGGTATAGAAACTAGCCTATTCACTGCCGCTCTATGTTCGTGAAGATGCGCAACTGGTACTCCTCGGGGTCTCCATCCGCTTGGTAATAATCTCGAACCTTTTTTAATAAAAGATATTTGTGATATCAACATTACGTTTGAAAATTATATCTTTACAATGATCAATTACCAGCTTGCCATGCAATATTATCAGCCCAATGTTGCGCTCTTAACGCTGCAGCATGTTGCTCTTGTTTCCTGTACGTCAATTGTCTTACTTCTAATCTACAAGGTGCACATCTGTCTACAAAATTACATCGAATTTTCTGTATCCTTCGTAATGAAAAAATACTTAGTACCAAAATCATTTTTAAAAACACATACATTGAATATATGAACGTTCAGGAAGCGAGTGATCATTTATGCTGTTCATATCAGATAAACTATGTTGCGGTGACAAGTGGATATCTCCTCCGTGTAAACTTTGACTAGGACTCCCGCTACTTCCCGCCATATCTGACATTTTAACGGCGTGCTATATTACAAAAAAAGAAAGGAAGATTAATCACTGTTAGTATAATAAATTTTCGTAATGTAAATATTTCGTATCTTTTTAATTACTTGGATATTATCTTGAGCTGCAAACATTGTACGCCATTCCTGATTCATTGCTGCATATGTGCCAACACCATCGGATGTTCTACGATCTAATCGTTTAAATGGTGGAAGACCTAAATCGGCTTTTGTATCAGGATATAGTATTACTATGTGATGC
>NW_027471119.1:0-28892 GCF_051020765.1 Lasioglossum baleicum
CCCAAAATTTTCATGTTTCTATTTCAACTGTATCTATTTCCATGTATACGTTGCATATTTTTTTTTTTTTATATATATATATCAACGAAAAACGGCGAGTAAGAAATCCTGCAAAAGTTCGTTAATTCAGGAGCGTCAGTTTTCAAAGGTCCGGGATAAATTTTTCTAACAGATAACAGTAACATCCGCGAAACTAGATAAATTTGAAATATTCGTTTCGCAAATCTCGAATAAGCAGATAAATTTTCTGGGACCGAAATGCGCGCGATTAAATTTCCCTGAAAAACCATCGTGTCCTAAAAATTGCGCGATTTTTGTTACGCTCTACTCGGAGATAGAAACGCGTTAGCGAAACGCTTATGGGGTGTAATTAGAATGCTAATTAAAAATTCTCGGCGTGCTAATCTTGTCACGTACCAGTGCCATTCGGTTCCTCCAAATTGTTCAATTTCCTGGATTAAACGTTGAACTTAAAATAAACCAGTTCTTTATCTAATCGGCGAACAACGTCTCGCTCGAATTTGTAACTCGAATTATCTTAAAATTGTTTCAAAATTGATCTTAATTTCCTTTTCGACTTTATGCATATTATAAATGTACGTAAATACCTCGGACAACAATTTATTTCATTCATTCATTTCTTTCGAAATTTTAAATACTTGAACCGACACAGGTTTCGTAGAATTTATTTAATTATTCGAAGACCTTGAAAGTATTTTTGGTGTAATTTTATTTAATCTTCCGAATGTTGACTTGGCGATTTTCGATTTTAATTTTTCGACAATCATTGTTTTCGTAGAGTCTATTTTGTTTATTTTTAATTCTCCAGTAGTCATCGATTTTGAAATGAATTTCAATTACGTATACGTGGTCTATTTTCGCCATAAGTGACCACACCTTAACATATAAATTACGGCCATTCGCGAATCGTTGATATCATTAACTATATTAGCAGTTTTTATCTCATCAGTTGCTAATATTGTAAACACGAAGTACATTATTCATTGAAGCTTGAAATAATTACAGTGTCTACGACCCTTTTCACTTCTTATATTAATGACAGAAAGGTGTGTCGGTGCATTCTATTTACTAACACCTTTCTCTTTCTCTTAATGACTTCTATCAATCTATTAACTTCTTACTCACAGTTTCGACATATTCCTCGCGTGAACCCAGGGTTAACGACATTTCAAATGAAAATCCGATATAGTTTACTAAACCAAAAGCTTAAAACTACAATTAAAAGAAAACACTCAAATAAATTTCAATTCTTATAATAAAATTAATTCGGACTCAACACTGAAATTACTTAAATAATTAATACTATCTAACGAAAATAAAAAAGTACACGTAATTGTCCTTCTATTTGAACAAAAATAAAATAATACACGTAATTGTCCTTCTTTTTGAACAAAAATCGGTCTAGCTTTTCGCCAAAAACAGCTGCCTATTTCGAGCAATCGGGAAACAAAACGTGCCTGAAACAAGTCACTTTGATCCCCATGGTAGTTCCTAGTATCAACGAAAAACCGAACTTTCTCAATTTAAAGTAAATTAAACTAAACTTCGAGGCCACGGAATTCGAGCGAAATACAATAATATAGAAAATAGGATAGGTAGCGTAGGAAAATGTTCACCGGGGATAAAGTAGTGGAAAAATGACTTACCATCAACAGTAGGGAAACCGATGATATAGGAGGCATCAGAGATACACAACCGTGTGTATTTACTTCGCGAAACACAACGGCACTGTTGCACCGAAACTTTTGACCAGTAGTGTAATTACTCTTACGCCGATTCGAGGCGACTTGCGGGTAATTTCATCCGGCGCACATCCGGCAGCGCGTAATGCAGCCGGTGGGAATTACAAAGTGAAAATTATGTGCATTCGCAATTAGCCGCGGGTTAACGTCGTAAACGATTGCGAACGGAAACGCGTGTAATTGGGTGTTACGCAATTAAAATCAAACGCCGGGCTTTTCTTCCGTCGCGAGCACGCGTGTCCGCGCGCGAGCCGCACGCTCCACGAGTCTTGTTTTAAGCGGATTATAAGCGTTTTGCAAGTCTATTTGCATTTCGCGTGCACCGCTCTCCTCCGGCCGGATTCGCCGGCCGATCGCGCCGCGTGTTGCAAATTTTATTTCTTCCTTGTCCCAATTAATTCACCGAATTTAACGTACGCCCGACGTACATGATAAACGAGAATGCATAAATTATCACTCTACTTATCTCCGTGATTCGGCAATCATACGAGGATCGATAAAATTTGCCTGACAGTTTTCAAAAAATTTCACTCGTTTTCTTTCCCCATTTTTGTTGAATTTCTCTTCTACTTTTCTGATTTAACAATTTTGTTCCTTCTGGAACCACGTTACAAAGTAGAGAATTAAAAATAAGATCTCGTTGATCTATTTTTTTAATATCGTAGAGATTTTTGAGATAAACGAGTAAGATTTATAAAGAGAAATGCGATTATTTTTTTTTATTATAGTTATTAAAGTTATTCAAGTTATTAAGTATAGTTATTATAGTTTTTTTTTTTCTGTATTATCAAGGGTTGGACATATTATGCGAGTACTTATATACAGATTTACAGGTTTTGTTGTTATTTTAGTATTTTAGGATTTTTGTGGTATGCGGGATATTGGAGATATTCATGATTTTTTTGTAGGATTTTTAGGATAAGGGTCCATAATGTCGGCTGCAGGGGTCGAGGACGGATCGCATTTGGATCGAACGTTTTAATATTATAGGAGATTTAGGAATACATCAGGATTATCGAGATTTCAAATATTTTAATACCCTTTTTAACGGTATTCGATATCTTTCCTGTATTCGCGGCAAAATACCGGATTATTTAACCGTCCCGTTCGAAAGGAGAGGAGCCGATTTTTATAGTTTCCTGGCGTGTTTCGTAGAACTGATACCTCGTGAAAAATTCCGTGCCCCCTCTAATCTGTAACTTTTTACCTCGAGCTTTAGGAAATTTCAGGGATTCAGGATCTTCTTGAATAATAGCCGAGAAGACGCCACTTTTCATACCACTTAAGAAACTTTGCCTAGCTTTTAAATTTACAAGACACCTCTATCATCCCGGACCAGTTATATTCCCGTGATATTTATCTTTTGCGGTCCAGTTTTTTCCCTTAACCGAGCTACTCTCTTGATGTCTTGTAATCAAGTTTTATACTTGACTTGATGGATGATTCCGAACACTTGTGATACCGCGAGAAGCTGCGTATTAAATAAATTTACATCTATCAGCACTTTATAACGTCTTTCATTTTACCCGGAATTTTCGAAAATATACTCTATGATACCTCCAAATCATTCTCAAATTCGCAAAGTTATCTGTTACGCAGAATTACAAAATATTCGATATTTGCAAGTGTAGAATCTTAATATAAAATGGAATAATGGAAGACATTGAAGGATTGATTACACGTTGTATTTGAAGAAAAATGACTAACAAAAGATAACGTTGAACGCGGAATTTTGGACGGAAGTTTGTGAAATGATTATTTAGGCAACTATAAGTTTAGTGTTTTAAAGCAGCTACAAATGCGATTAAAAATTTAAATTGACATTACGAGTTACAGGGGTAGCCGATTGCCACAGTAAGTTTAGTATTAAAACCACCTACAACAATAAACAAAAATTTTCAATCTGACTTCGACTCACAACTGCGACTCAAAAAGAGTTAAGCTAAGCATCCAATGCGATTCTCTGACAAACATGGCCAATAGCCATGGTAAATTTAGCATTAAATCAGCCATTAATCTACGATAGTCTAAGGGTTATTTTCTCACATCATTTTTGTCTTAAAAAATGATACCAACTTGTCATCGCCTGCTCCTCGAACTTCCCTTTTCTAACAATAAAGAACAACGAAAAACACCTCCAAACACCAAATGCAGTTGCAACCACTAAAGGGTTAATAGAAAGGGGGTTTAACACACCTAACTCGATCCTCCGACAAGGATGGCCGATCCCAGAGGCGCCATTGGACGCAAATACGAAAAACTCGAAGCCGGTGGACGGGAAAAAAGTGCAAAGGACAACGGGAATAACGCGTGCATAGTGCCGATACCTCCTCCGGCTTCGCGACGATTAAAGTTAATTATTCGATAATTCGTTTGACGAGTTTCGTGGGTCGTGAATTGGCCGTGTATCGGGGCGTCGCGGCGCGTGGTGCACACTGGCAGAGGAGGACGGTATCGTAGATTTTCGGCGGAATAGCCGGGTCGTAACATTTGTATAATTCACAATATCGACGCGAAAATAAATAATCTGTTATAGCGCTACATAAATAGTTGTCGCGCAACGACTCGCCTCGGTGCCTCGTAGTTTTTTGTGCTTTCATTACGAATGGAAATTTTCCCGCTCGTGTTTCATCCGGGATATCCCTGGTGAAAAAATAGCGACGATAACGAACACATCAGCGGCCGCGGCCAGTAATTGTCCCGCGCGAAAACTGTTGCTCGCCGGCGCGGCGAAAAAGCTTTTTTTTCGCCTCCGCACGGCCCCATTTGCCGACTAATTTCCGTTCTCCGTTGCAAGTCGATGCGAAATCGCCAGCGACGCCATCGCGACGCTTCGTCGCTTCCGTCCTTCGACCTTCGGGCCCATCTCGAGGGTCCTGTGCTCGCTGGGTCTCACGAGACACTGGTCACATCCTTTTTTCGGAACAGAAGCGAGGTTTATCGTCTTTCTTTATAACGGAATTTAGTTTTAAAAGGTAGTGTAAAGGTAAAAATTTATTTCTGGGATAATTCACTGATTCGTTGCGTTATACCGAGGTGTATGAAATATAAAATTCGTGGAAGGAACACGCAATTGCAGAAGATTTCGATCTTCGACTGAGCCTCGGATGTTTCGTCCGAACCTTTTTCTCTTTCTTTCCTTTCTCGTTTGTTATAGCGAGACGATTTTGGATCAGGGTGTTTTGGTATATGCGAGACGGTATTTTTATTTGATGATTTTTCCGTTTCGAGAAATCTCTGCTAATTTCCTTTCCTCTTTCTTTCCTTTCTCATTAGTCATTCTTTCGTTCCGAACCTTTATTTTATTAAGGTACGAAATTCAAACGCCATCTACGTCCCTTTATGAATGCAAATAAGTTCAGTCAGAGTTGCGGAGTGTTTTATTTTCGTTTGATACAAGTAGGCAAGATTTACAAAATTGGATAACGCTGGTTGTTCACTGTCAAATGAGTGCTATCTTCCGTTTTTTTTTTTTTCGCTTCTGTCCTGTTTCGACTGGCCCTTTTTCGAGCTTCGTTTTGATTGGATGTAGTAGTGTTGGAGGATCCCCTTCCTTGAAGAGTGGGAACTGTCGAGGAAGTTGTCATTTCGGTGGTCAATGATGCGATTTATATATCGTCTTTCCGTTACCTCGTGGGTCTTCTTTATTTTTCTTTCTTTATTTTTTCCGGACTTAAATACACGACTTAATCTACTGGAAGTGCGACGAGTCGCGTCTAGCCTTCGGTGTTATAGCGTAGCCTAGAGTAACGAAGTCTTCAAAATGGAGTTGTCGATATGAAGTTATGTCCTGCATGCGGCCTCAGGTCCGAGGCGAGCTCTTTCGACCCTTGTGAGTGAATATTAGAGGAACGAAGAACGAAGTGTAGGGAATTTCACGTCTCGTGGAAAATCCTTGGCGAAGGATTCGCTTTATGGCGAGACACGCCATCACGTTCTTCCCTCGTGACGTTTCCTCCGAGGCAGGTTGCCCCGAACGTTAATCCATCTTCGAGAACAAGTCGAGGGTGCTTCTTGTCTCGAAACTCTTTCCGCCCAGGCAGTTTTCTCGCGCATACCCGAAATCAAAGTCTCTCGAATTGCAGGCGCGAGGATATACTATTAAGTATTCAGCGAGTGGAGACAAATTACCGAAGGCTGCAGCGCGGAATTCGAAACTTTTCTCATGAAACAAGTTCACGCGCGGGGAGAACCGTCCCGGCGCCGGGGCGCGGGGGTCGCTTCGGCGTGGAATTTCGAGGATCCTTCCCTCTTCTCCGACGAATGTTAATCGTCGGCCATTTTTAGTTCTCGTTCGACGTGGACGCGCGCGTGTTAGGCGAGAGGAATTTTGACAGAAACTGCTACGATGCGAGACACTCGTTTCGCGAATCGTTTAACTTCGCGGTATAAAGCTAGATTTTTATTTTTCCACGTTATAAACGTTCCACGTCGATCGAGTATTTTCGTTATTTCGGAACATTGTAGACAGTTTTTTGTTTTTTTAAGAGTTTTTTTTAGGAGTTTTTTAAGAGAACTATCGCTTTGGTTCGAGATTGGTTCGTATGTAGGGTTTGCACAGTAATTTTTGGGTAATTGTAATTATAATTTACGCGATATTACGAGTAATTGGAGTGATTTGCAGAATTAATTGTTCAAACGAAGGGTAGAAATATTCCGTGTCTCGTAATAAGGCTTCCGGAATAATTTCGTTTTCGTAAAAGTTCAGAATCTGTTGACCTCTCTGTCAAACCAATCGCATTATATCGTTTAAAAAATAATGATTCTATGCCTCATTTCGTTTCGACACGGCTATCATTGGCTCACGCAATAAGTATGAGAACTAAGCCATCGTTTTTTAACATAATTGCTCCGATTACTCCACGATAACTCAGTCACGCCATCATTGTTTCCATCCCTAAGCTCCAACCTCTTCATTATAAACTCCATTGTCGGATAAATATTCCATTATCCTCGTAATCCGAGGCATATAAATATTAGCTTTGAGGAAAGAATCCATTATTTTTATAATTTTTAAATTGATTTCATTTTTCTCTCCAACCCAATATAATTTTCTGGTCAGGGGAGAAAGAACGCCATGATTTTTATAATTTTAAACGGATTTCTTTTTCCACGAGCTAATATATACTAACTCATTCTGTCATAATCTCTAGGTGAAAAATTTAAAAGTACTTGGACTAATAGATGATCCGCAGGTACCTTAAATCGTCGACAGATAATCCAACATTCGTCAGTCTTTTGTTCAGACGTTCTTTCTCACGATTTGCAGAAAATTCGACAGGAAATCATTTGAACATCAAACATTAGTATCCCTATTCTTCCAAAAATTGATACCTCTTGGATCAAAGAGCGATGGACAGGTGACTCGTCGGCTGTTTCTATTCCGACGGCTTCTCTCACGATTCGCGAAAAAAAAAATCACAGAAAATCACCCAAACAAATCTGGCTCTCTACCCCTTACAAAGTATCACTCTGTTGCTACCACTGCGAAAATTGAAAAACACTGGGACTAAACGGTAACCCAATAAGTACCGAAATCTTCGACAGACGATCCAACACTTATCGGTTCCCTCTGTTTCGACGTCTTCTCTCGCGATTCGTAAAAATCGCAGAAGATCACGCAAACATCAATCATCTGACTCTCCACCCTTCCCAAGACACCACTCTGTCACTACCATTGCAAAAATAAAAAAATACTGGGACTAAACGATAATCCATAAGTACCGAAATCTTTGACAGACGAACCAACATTCACAAGACTTATATTTAGAGATTTTTCCTCACGATTCACAAAAAATTCAAAGGTTGTCATCTAAACTCCAAATATCTGAATCTCTGAAATTCGAAATCTGAGAATTGAAAGCACTTGAGCCAAATAATGATCGATAGACACCCATATCTCAGTCAGTTGAACCAACACTTTTCAGTCCTCTCTATTTCGACGTCTTCTCATACGATTCGCGAAAAAATCGCAGAGAAAATCACCTAAACCCCAATCATCTGACTCTCCACCCTTCCCAAGACACCACTCCGTCACTATCATCGCAAAAATTAAAGAACACTCTGACCAAAGGACGATCCACAAGTACTCGAATCTTTGACAGACGATCCAACATTCGCAAGTCCTCCGTTCAGATTTCGACATTTTCTCTCGCGATTCGCGAAAAAAAAATCGCAGAAAATCACCCAAACACTAATCATCTGACTCTCCACCCTTCCCAAAATATAACTGTCTCTACCATTACAAAAATGTAGAAACACTGAGTCCGAACGATAATCCATAAGTACCGAAATCTTTGACAAACGATCCAATATTCGCAAGTCCTCCGTTCAGATTTCAGCGTCTTCTCTCGCGATTCGTGAAAAAAAATCGCAGAAAATCACCCAAACCCCAATCATCTGACTCTCCACCCTTCCCAAGACACCACTCCGTCACTACCATCGCAAAATTTAAAGAACACTCTGACCAAAGGTCGATCCACAAGTACCCGAATCTTTGACAGACGATCCGGCGTTTCGCCGTTTCCTCTCACGACTCGCGGGAAATTCAAGGGAAATGCGGCTTGACGAGGGGGCGGGGGGATTAAGTTTTTACGCAATCGGAGCCGGAGGTCTGGATTACACGTGAGAAGTCTGGGATCTAACAAAGCCTGCTTGACGTAAGAAATTGCGAGCGCGTGCTGGCCTCGGGGCTTTCTGCCTGGCCGGAGTGATGCATTGCGTTGTACGCGCTAATGAAACGAGCTAGAGCGATTAGAGAAGAATGCCACGCTCGCCGGGGAACGCCACTTGCTCATTCATTAGCCCTCGGATTTTTCTGTCCACGGAAAAAAAAAAAAAAGCGAGCAAGACGCATGCCGTCGAACGCGTTTTACGCGATCGTCGCCGATGACGGATCGGATCGGATCGAATCAGAATCGAATCGCGGATTTGTTTGATCCACGATCGACATTACGCCTGTAACTCTTCGCTCGTAATTGTCCCCGATGATCCATCGCTGTGCTCGCGTGCGACGATAGTGATGGATCGACTTCGTGTATTGTTATTCCCGGGTAATGTTACGCCTGTCGTTTCGTCTTGGCTGCATTGTCCCGATGGCCGCCACTCTGGGGTGTGATACCACGTTTCGAATGAACCTTTGCTGCACAAAGGTTCGCCGGAGTTTTTACGCGAAAGTAGATAACGCTGCGTGTTCCGCGAAACGTAATTTTTATCGAGGTTTCTCATCTACGTATGCGTCAGGGATACCTCGGTGTAAGCGTTTTGTTTCTTTTCTCTTCTCCAATTCTTGGTTAACCTTTCACGCTAGAATCACGAGTCTAATTCGTTATGACTTCATATCTTGTCAAATCTCACGATTATAAAATTCGGAGAATTTGCAAAAATTTGTATCGAATTTCGTCCTGGATTTAACGCGGATTTTATCTTCGATGCATAATTTTAAATAATTATATTATAGTACACGGGGTGGTTAAGGAGAGGTTGTGTCTTTTATTCTAAAATTCGAAACTTATTTAATTATGGTTCTATAAAAACAGAAAATTACAAGTTCTATATAGAATAAAATAAAATTGTTATTCGACTTCGCGATTTTTCCTCTGATAAGGTGATAATTTATTTTATTCGACTTCGCGATTTTTCCTCTGATAAGGTGATAATTTATTTTATCGCGAGTTTGTTTGGAGATTCAGGTGTATCCTCTATCGTATAATTCATAGAATTGGAAAGATTGTTTGGAACGACGAATCGTTACGAGAATCGCTAGGAACGTTGGTGATTTTTTTCCACGCGCAAAAGTGAAATAATATTTGCAGGCTGTGCCGTGAAAGAAATCGCATCCTCGAGCCGAAATTCGCTCGGAAACGAAGCAAAAACCGAGGTCCACTCGGCGTTTCCCATTTATTTCCCCGTCGAGAATCACCCCTTTATGAAACGCGCGGTAGAACGAGTACTATAACGACCGTTTCCGCCACCGCACCCCCGCGGAGCTTGGAATATTCATCCAATCGAGGGGTAACACGGGGAAACACTGTTATAATATTGATAACGCGAAGAAAATGGTCGGTTCCCGGCTAGTTTTTCTCCCGCTCCAATAAAGTTTTATCTTTCCCACGCGAGGGTCGAAAACGGGGGAAAAACGAAGGGAAAAAAAAGACCGACGCGGAGAAATAAAAGAAACCGAAAAAAAGGGGGAGAAAAACAGAAAAACAAACGTACGAGCGAGAAAGAAAAAAGAATACGGTTAAACCGTATAATCGCTACATAATCGGATCAAAACCGGGCATTCCGAAAGCCGATTACCGACTAATAGCATAATGAATTTTCATACGTGCCGAAAGAATCCGTGTAAAGTAAATTACTGCTCGGCCAGTGACTCGGGTGCTCGAAATATCGCCGATCCTTTGATCTCGTTCGAGTATCGATGTTTCTTCGATGGATCATGGCGGATACCTGTGTCTACAAAATGGCGGAGGTCTGTCGCGTAATGGAGGAGCTTCGATGAAATGTTTAAAAACGTGTAATATAATACTTTTACCGTCTTCTTCCAGAATTGGTTTTCTGCCGATTTCGTTTTGTTCTAAACCTTGTATTTCCTTTGATTCTTCGCTTTTTTATATTTTTGAATAATCGTTTCTAAAATTGCGTTACGTGTGAGATAATTACAGGTGTAAAATTTAATTAATTTGTGAAGTAATTCGAAAAAGAGGAATTTTTAAATAGCGTTATTAAAGATTGGTGATCGATTTCCTTTCATTCTTCGCTTTTTTATATTTTTCAATAATCGTTTCTAAAATTGCGTTAATGTGAGATAATTGAACGTGTAAAATTTAATTAATTTGTGAAGTAATTCAAAAAAGAGGAATTTTTAAATAGCGTTATTAAAGATTAGTGATCGATTTCCTTTGATTCTTTGTTTTTTTCGGTTTTTTATATTTTTGAATAATCGTTTCTAAAATTGCGTTACATGTGAGATAATTGGATGTGTAAAATTTAATTAATTTGTGAAGTAATTCGACAAAGGAGAATTTTTAATTAGTTTGCTTTATTAAAGAGTGATGACCGACTTGTTACTCTTAATTAAAAAATTTTCTAGTCTTTTTATAAAATTCGAAACATGGGTAGAATGATTTAAATACTTTTGAACAATAATTTGATAATTCTCGTCGATTTTTATTGCATTGATTTTCGAGTACTTCATTGATTCTTATTAAAATAGAAAGATCACAATTTTAATTCGTATCAGCTGTTCGAAAAATCCTGATAACTCTTATACCAGGATTTGTTCTTAAGGTTAAGTAGATCGGTATGCACTTTGAAGGCATTGCTCGGCATAGAACGTTGTTTGTCGAGCAATTTTCTTCGAATATTACATTTAATTGACTGAATTATGAGCAGTGTTTGCTTTCATAGAGCAGTAATCAAGACTTGAAAGGCTGCGCGTTTAAACGAATCGGCTGAATTGCAAACTCGATGCAATATGCATATTGATGTAAATATTGATGGAATCATTTTTGCCGTTAAACGTGGCACGGCTCCGAATGTAAAAAAAGAAAAAACGAAAGAATGGAATAATTGACGAATTATCGATGCAAATATTACAATTAAATGCTCCAGTATATTATGATAATAACGTAATTAACTCGTGAACGCGAGAAGCTACGATATTCGAAAATAAAGTCTAATTATGCCGAAATTACGAAGGGACGTAAAACAAAGAGATTGGTATTATGCATTCGCGAAATCATTGAAAAACCCGTAAAAAGTCTGGATAATTCCGATCATCTTCACCATCTACCTTGATTTATGCCTTCATATTCGTTTTCAAGGTTTCGAAATAATTTCAAATTTGGCGCGTAGCTCTTGGTTGGGTACCATAGTCTACTTGCGAGTATTCTGTGAAAAATCACACCAATTAGCTGATCTTACCGGCGTGATGATGACTACTCGTCGAGATCTTGGCCTGTAGGCTCGAAACAAACTACTTAAGTAATTATTAGATCATCCCGGTTCTTACTTTTATTATTTAAAATTATAAACCTTTAAATATTACCTTTAAATATAAATATTAAGAAAAAATATAGTCGCCCTTTTGTTCTACGACTTCTTTCTATTTCGTTGACAAAGACGTTAATCACCGATATAGTTTAGAAAATGCTATGAAAAATATAAATAGCATCGCGGAACGAACTTATGCGATGACCTAAGCATTAAAAAATTTCATAAATTCTCTCTTTTTTTTAGACTGCACAGCTCATAGTGGATTCTCACTGGTGATCTAATATTCCAAAGTGACAATCGTTCCTTTCTTTACGAGATATGAGAATTAAAATTGTTATAACCCACGCATCTATTGAAATTTTGTATCCTCACAGCTATGTTAAACACACGATATCCAGAAGTGGCCATAAGAAACCTATGGAGACTTATAACAGACCTAATTTAAAATATTCTTATTAAACATACCTCTTGAAATTGCGAACGTGTTTCTAATAGAAGAAATCGTGTTGATCAGTAGTCATCCTACTATTAATAAACGAAGAATGCAAAAACATAGAACAAGAAGATCGTAATTTTGATTTTTAAACCCTTCAGGAACGAATGTCATAATATTCTCGGAAGTTTCTTAATTTTTCCGAATGAAAGCTGCATGAAATATAGCGAAAAATAATTTCATCATTGTCATCAACGTCGCATATACTTTTTAATTCAGCGAGTTTCCCTCGATTTGTTATTTTTGATCGTTCGGTATACACGTTAGCTTCGTTTCTCGTCTCGCAAAGGGTTAAAATATCTGTTGATCGATTTCGAAACTGCATTGCGAACCGAAGTGGGAACGGTAAGTTTCCAACCCTATATCGAGATTCGCGCGTTGTCGGCAATTTCATTGTTACACTTATGATATCCAATTGGGCCCAGACATGGGAGAGCGTTTTCACCATTGGAAAGCGAGGATCCATTGTTCGATTGGACGCCGGGACAATGTCCCGAAGGCTCGAGGTGCCCACCGCCTGGAATATATATCCGGCTGTCGAGAGAGTTCCGGTTGAATCGAGCTTGTTCCAGGCCCCGTAGAAAGCCGCTGGAATTCGGCTTCCTCCTGCCTCGGCCTTGAAAACGATGTATAATTGGAATCCGAAGAACGGTGAAAGTAGCCCAATCTCGTATTAACTGGAGGATGTACGAGTTTCCAACAGGTGAACCGCTTCTGGCTTGCCATTTTGCTCGTCGGGCCTCGAACGGGACCGGTCGATCATCAACAGCTGATTAGGCGAAGGTTACTTCCTTCTTGACAACTTCAGTTTTGTTCTTTCCTTTTTAGATGTAGTTTAAAAAAAGAATCGCAAATCTGTTAGCGATTAAGTGCAATTATGATTCTTACCTTTTGGAGTGAGATAGATCGAGCATGAGTAGCTGATTCGGCGAAGGTCACTTGCTTCTTGACAACTTCAGTTTTGTTCTTTCCTTTTTAGATGTAGTTTAGAAAAAGAATCGTGATTTTATTAACAATTATGATCCTTACCTCTTGGAGCGAGATGGATCGAGTCTGAGTAGCTGATTAGGCGAAGGTTACTTGGCTCTTGATAATTTTATTTTTCTTTTCTCCTTTTGGGGATATTGATTAGACAAAAAATTGCGACTTTATTAGTAATTAAGCGGAATTGTGGTTCTTACCTTTTGGAGCGAGCTAAGTCGAGCATGAGTAACTTGATTAGGCGAAGGTTACTTGCTTCTTGACAATTTCAGTTTTGTTTTTTCCTTTTTGATGTAGTTTAGAAAAAGAATCGCAAATCTGTTGGCGATTAAGCGCAATTATGATTCTTACCTTTTCAAGCGAGATAGATCAAGCATGAGTAACTGATTAGGCGAAGGTTACTTGGCAATTTAGTTCTACTTTTTTTCCTCTTGGATATCGATTAGACAAAAATTTCGACTTTATTAGCGATTAATCGCAATTATGGTTCTTACCTTTTGGAGCGAGGTAGGTTGAGCATGAGTAGATGATTAGGCGAAGGTTACTTAGTTTTTGATAATTTAATTTTATATTTTTTCCTTTTGGACATCGATTAGACAACAAATTGCGACTTTATTGGCAATTAAGCGGAATTGTGATTCTTACCTTTTGGAACGAAATGGGCCGAACATATGTAGCTGATTAGGCGAAGGTTATTTAACAATTTAATTTGCAATTATGGTTTCTACGTTTTGGACCCTTTGATTTATTTTTCCTTAGATTTAAAGTATATTATTTCTTAGATCAATATAATGAATATCCTGCTATTTTTATCGGTTTTGTTATCATTGGTCCAGTGAAAAAAATTCTGTTTCTGAGTTTCCATGACTGCTCTGCCTTTTGGGGTTAGAGATTAGTTGATTGCGAACAGAGTTGTATTATTTCGCAGGTTTTTCGGTTATCAATCGGGGAAAATTTATGAATTTATCGGTATAATTGTGTACATATTATCGGTATTACGTTTTAAAGCCTCTGGTTTGTTTTTCGAGGTTAAATGCATAGTCGGAATTGAGTAGGGGAGGATTTATGTTTCATGGGCATACATTTGCCCTGAACAAGGGCCATTGTCTTTGGCTTATGGGATTAAACGTGCTGACGAAATAATAATTTTGTTATTCTTATCGCCGTGTGCAGAACGCGTGTAACAAAGTCAATACAAGATTAATTCGTGGTATTTATCGCAAATGGAAACGTAATGATGTCCATTAAATGGCGAAAGATTGGGAACGAATACATTTTGGGTAATTGAGTTATTAGGAACATTTCATAAGATTAAAGTGTAATATACCAGCTGCCATAACGACTAAAAGTATTCGATATTCCGAATTTTATACAGAGATCGATTAAAATAATTGGAATTTAACGCCGAATAGCCCGAAATTTTCTACGATTTTATATTCTAAATTTCACATTCCATTTCGTCCTTTGCAAATGCGATTTTTGATACAAATTGAAATTACCTCCAAAATTAGAGGACTGACTTTCAAAATTTTCGATGCAAATACTCGGTACATATACATAATTCCCTTCCACTTTGAATGTCGTAATTCGAACTGATTCGTTTACAATTATTTACTTCGTCACCGGTTTTTCGCGGCGAAATGTATTTTAATGTGGAAGATTTATACGGCACGAAATATTGCAGGACACTTTCAGGAGGAAATGAAGCAAATAGACTACGCGGTGTTCTAGAATTTACGTAAACCGGAAGCGTTTGTCTCGGGCATCTAATGGACGAACGTGCAACGTAAGCATGTTTACGTGATTTCTTTCGATAAAGATACCCCACTCGCGATCGCTGGCACCATTTCTTGTCGAACTTTCGTCGTTCGATTACTATTATAAACCGTGTTCCTGTGTTACGTAATGCTATTACCTATCGACAAAACGAATTTACGACACAGAAGCAAGTAACAAAGTTTGTTTAGGTACTAACCGATAACTTCATCGAGGACGTAGCAATTTTGATCATTATACGTTGTGGTACGAATGTAATAAAGGGGTTATCGCGTATAAATATACCGAGGTTATATAAAGCTACCGAGGTTAAATATATAATTTCAAAAGAAAAGAGAAAAAAGGGAGGAAAGTACAGGAAACGATACCATGAATTATACCATGAATTTCTAATCCCTTGTGAGTATTTGTAATAAGGTATTTGAATATTTGGTACATTTAGTAGATTGAAAATATTTTTCTCGAAATTTAGATTCACCTATACATTCATAATTATTCTCAGAATTCTCCAAAAATTAAAAAAGACGAGTACTGGAAATAAAAATTATACCATGAATTTCTTGTAGGTGTAAATTCTTCGTGATTCGTAATTATATGTTCAAAATATTTTTAATATCAAAGTGTATTGCGAATATGCGTGTTAAAATTGTTGAAATTTAGTTTTATAGAAGATTAACAGTTTCTTTCAGTGAAATATTTCGTCTTTATATCAAAATTGGTTTCATTATTATGGTACAAGTCAAAATTCAAAGTAAATCGTTTAATAATTCGATTATTCGAGCAACATTTATATCAGTGAATAAAAAATTCAAGCTGACCAAAAAGTAACTTTATACTCGATTAATACTTTGAATATTGAGTCATCGAACAGTTGTTGCAAAATTCTAATACTAGAAAGTGTTTCGTTTTTCTAGAATTTACTTCTATTTATTTATTTACCAGTGTTTCCTCCAAAAAAATATTCACTGCAGCCATAAATTTCTGTTTATAAATTACACACTTAATCTCCATTTGTCCCCAAAAAAATTCGCACAGCGAATTCCTGCAGTCGAAACAAAGTTCACCGCTTTCTAGGACCTCGATCTGTCTTCCTGCTAATCACACGATTTCCCGCCATCGCGAATTATGTTACCTAAGTGAGGTAGCCAGCGTGTAAAATAGAATCACGTAATCGAAACATCCATTCGAACCCGCGTTTTGGAAAACGGTCGAAGATGATCAAATTTGATACCAGAATTCGAACCTTCCTTTCATTCTCTTCTTGTCCAAAACCGGAAACGAAAAATAATACCCGAACCAACTACACGAAAAACCGAAAAAAACTCCATATTGTTTTATTATTCGCGCAAAAGTGGGACGACAATACAGTGGAAAGAAAGTAAACAAATAAACAAACAGGAAAATAAACTGACAATCAGAAATAAAAAGTTTGTATCAAATTCTATTCCTCCGTTCTGTTTTTTCGACAAAAATCCTATCAGTCGCGGAAAAATGGACTAGAAGTAAAAAAGAGAAATAGATAAATAAATAAGAAACAAAGCGTAATAAAATGAAAATAGATCGCCATGTTGGAGGTGAACAAATTCGTTTGAAATATGAAATAAGACGGAGTAAAATGGAATAAATATGAAAAGAAGAGGTAGAAACGGAAGGAAATTTCGAGCGGTACACCATGGTCATCCGCGAAACCCCATGAAAATGGCGACTCGGCCAATTTTCGCCGCGCACGAAGCCCATTCAGGTTTCTTTCTTCGCGGGAAGTCCCGCGAGCGATAGGATACGTGTACCGTTAACCGAGAAATCGTATCGGGACGTTTCCACTGGCGCACCAGGAAGCCGGAACATCGATATTTTCCTATTCATCGTGGCGTTCCTTTGACACGATGCAAGACCAGCGGATTCCATGCTTTCGTCCCGTCATCCTCGTTCGATTAGGCCTCCTCGAGAATCATTTTTGCCACTCGCCGCCGACAGCTGCTACGAAGATCGTGGAAATTGCCGGTTACCTGATAAATGGCGCCAATTATGGTCGGTGTTTATAGAGGGCTTCGGTGAGTAGCCCATAATACTCCCTGGGTGGATAAAGCATATTTAACAAACATAACTGGAGTTTAAAATCAATCTTCCGACAGCGAAATGTAATTTTATTCCTCGCTGAAAGATCCATTTTGGAAATATATCGATAGCGAATAATAATTAGGAGAAGTAATTAGTGGAAATATAGCGATTAAACGTGAGCTGTGACGAGTGAAAAAATTTGTTTTGAAATATTTTTCAAGTGTTTATTTAGTTAGAGACATTCGAGGTGTTTTTTTTTAATCAGTGCTCGCATTTATTATTAATAATAGTAGATTTAAATCGTGACATTTGTTATATGCAAATTCTCCACTTATCGATTTGATCCAGTATATATTTCTACAAATCTCTTTTCTATCGTGGATAACTGAGGACTGGTTTGAGACCAAGACGTCGAAATCACATGTTCTAGATAATCGCTATGTAGGACAAGCAGGTACGCAATTTCGAGGACATTATCCTATGTCTCGGTTTCGAGAAACCGGTTTGCGAATATTTTTCCTCGAAACTTGACATTCGCATGGGTTCCAGATCCACTGGAGCAAAGAAATCTCAAGGTCTCCCGTTGCTAACCAAAACTCGAATTAGTCTCTTGCACCAGCTTCTATTTTTAATTACCCGACCAAGGTATTCGAATTCCGACACACGTGAATACACGAACGAGTGTTATTTTGGAATTTTTAAACCGCGTCGCGTGTTTCGCGTGTTTCTTCGATGGTTCACAGAGGCGAAGAAATATTTCTTCCGGTGACGACACTTTGAAGAGCTTGTGAGCAGTATCCGGTATCGATTCAAGGAGCTTTTAGAGAATTATGATAGCTCTGCTTGATATTTTCTGCGCCGTGAAGTGTAATTGCGTGTTAAGAGTAGTAGATTACGGCGAAGATTGATGTAATACACGGAGTAGCAAGAAGCTGGGTTGAAATTTATTTGGATCGCAGCCAAAGAGACTGAGAAAACATCCTATGAAGCATAGGCTAATCTCGTTGGCCATACATTAACACTGAACAGTGATTAAAGGTTTCGTAAATAAATAGCGACGTTGCTTCAAAGTTCGCGGATTTCCTAATAAATGATGAAACAATCTCGGCTAATGAATCGTTGCCTCCTCGAAAATGGCTGAAATTATTTCGAAGTCAAGTTCTGGCCGCCTTTTAATTAATTAAAATCCAGCTTGGCATCAGAGTATGACTTATAAACCTGCGATCATTCTAGAGTTGCTTTCAAACGATATTAGATTTATTGCTTGTAACGCAATGGGCCCAGTTTCTCTCACATAATCGTAAAGATAGGTCGTAGGAATTTTTATTATTGACTGGAAGTCAAGTTAGACTGAACGCATCGAGGCCATGTGAAATATAAATAGTCATCTATTTAACATAAAATGAAAGAAATATCGACGTCAGTTATCTTACTACCACGTCAAAAATATGGATTCCAAGGGTATCAGAGATGGAATTCTTGAAATTCTTGCTCCTGACTCCTGACCGAAACATAGTATCTATTCTTATATAGATTTTTGAAAAAGAATCTTTAATTTCTAAAAAAAATTCCGAATCAATTTTTTAGAAATATACTGAAAACGATGTTAACTTCAGTTAACCTAAAATTACGTCAGAAGTATGGATTCCAAGGATATCACAGATAGAATACTTGCCCGTTGCTCCTGATACAAACACACTGCCTATTCTCCCAAAGATTATTAAGAATTAATCCATAAATTTCTCAAAAAATTGTAAACCAATTTTTAAAAGATAAACTGAGAATAGTACCAACATCAATTACCCTAATACCACGTCAGAAATATGGATTCCAAAGGTAGCAGGGACGAAATACTTGCTCCCTGCTCCTGACCCAAACATAGTATCTATTCTTACAGAGATTATTGAAAAATAATCCATAATTTTCTAAAAAATTCCGACACAATTTTTAAAGGATAAACTGGAAACAGTACCAACATCATTTACCTTAGTACCACGTCAGAAATATGGATTCCAAAGGTATCAGGAATGAAATACTTCCTCCCTGTTCCTAACCCAACCATAGTACCTATTCTCCCAAAGATTACTGAAAAATAATCCATAACTTTCTCAAAAAATTCCAAACCAATTTTTAAAAGATAAACTGGAAACAATACCAACATCAGTTACCCTACTATCACGTCAGAAATATGGATTCCAAAGGTATCAGGGATGAAATACTTGCTCCCTGTTCCTGACCCAACCATAGTACCTATTCTCCCAAAGATTACTGAAAAATAATCCATAACTTTCTCAAAAAATTACAAACCAATTTTTTAAAGATAAACTGGAAACAATACCAACATCAGTTACCTACTATCACGTCAGAAATATGGATTCCAAAGGTATCAGGGATGAAATACTTCCTCCCTGTTCCTGACTCAAACACAGTGCCTATCCTTTCACAGATTATTGAAAACTAATCTTCGATTTCCTCAAGAAATTCCGACGCAATCATTTCACGATCTCTGGCGGACCTAGTTCAACTGTAACCTCCATCCCAGGTCTGCCGATTTCCTCAGGATCGCGATCCTAACCATCTAGGTCACCGGTTCACCAAAGACCAAAGAAGACCCTAACCTCTGTCCTCGACTCCACTTAACCGAGCTGTCCGTGGATTGCTCTCGTTCCTCCTCGGCCAGCCTCCTCTCCTTCGACACCGTCTGACAGCCTTTGTTCAAAAGTTCGGATTAGAAAAGAGAAAGCAGACGGCGCAGGAGGCCTGTTCGTTAGCGTCGCGTTTGCGTGTCTCTCGTTCGACGCCCGCGGCGCGACTGCTCGAATTATCGTCTTCCTCGTTTGAATATGCTTTATGCGGCACCTCTTATCCGCGACAGGAACAGAGGCCATTTAGCTGCAGATGCACGCGCAGCGCTGCTCGCGTGTACGTGCGAATAAATTAGCATCATTGTCCCGATCCGCCGATGCAACCTCGTCGCACCCTCGTGACGTCCTCCTCCGATGGATCCGGGGACGATTTCCCGGATACCGGGATAGCTGTCTTATCTTCGGTTTCTGGGATACCTGGCAGAGCTAGGGTCAGAGTTTGATGCCGGAGATCCGTTTCTTGCGCACTGGAAAAGCAGTTTCGTCGAGTTAGGGCTTCGGTCGAGTTTGTAATTTGCTTTCGCGAAATTACGGCTCTTGGTTTAGTATCATCCAGCAGATTTTTGGGAGTAGTTTCTTAGGATGAACTCTCTATAGGATGGTATTGATTATTGACGATGTATTGACCTATTGCACGATGAGATTAACAAAATTGCGTAATAGGTTGTGTAATGTTAATTTCATATTTCAGAAATATGCGATATGTTGGAGAGTCCTTTATGGTATGTTTATGGTAAAGGAAATCGGATTTGTAATTTGATTTTGTAGAGAATTCGAAAGTCTATTTGAGTAGAACCTAATTTAACTTATTCCAAATATCGAGAAGAACTTTCTGCTCAACGATGTTGATTATTGACGTTATTGCACGATGAAAATAGCAAAATTGCGTAAGAGGTTGCATAATGTTAATTTGCAATTTTATAAATATACAATACGTTGTTGAGTTGTTGATTTGCTTTTGTAGAGAATTCGAATATCTACTTGAGCAGAACCTAATTTAACTTAATCAAAATATCGAGAAGAACTTTCTGTTCAACGATGTTGATTATTGATATCTTATTGCACGATGAAAATAGAAAAATTGCGTAATAGGTTGTATAATGTTAATTTCCGTGAAAAATGGCTTCATAAATCTCCAATACGTTATAAAGCCCTTGAAAGAATCGGATTTGCAATTTCCTTTTGTAGAAAATTCAAGTATCTACTCGTGTAGAATCTAACTTAACTTGACCCAAATCTCGAGAAGAACTTTTCATTTAACATGTTGATTATTGACATCCTATTGCACGATGAAAATAAGAAAATCGCGTAATAGGTTGCATAATGTTAATTTCCATGGACAATAACTTCAGAAATCTCCTATACGTTATGGTGTCCTTGAAGAAATCGGATTTGTAATTTCCTTTTGTAGAAAATTCAAGTATCTACTCATGTAGAATCTAATTTAACTTGACCCAAATATCGAGAAGAACTTTTTATTTAACATGTTGATTATTGACATCCTATTGCACGATGAAAATAGTAAAATTGCGTAATAGGATGGATAATATTAATTTCCATGGACAATGACCCCGGAGATATGTAACACGTTATAAAGTTGTCGATGCGGTGAAGTCTGTGGTGAAAGAAATTCGTGTCAGTGATTTCAAAGCACGCACTTTCCCTCGTGGATGACAGTGCTCGCCGGTGGATCATCGGCCCCTCGATCCAGATATTATTGGTATTTAGCTGGCACGAGGACGCTGGATTCCTGGCTCGTTTCTTCCTTCGAGAAAGTGAAAGGACGTCGAGACCCGACGAACGCTTGTCTCCTCGTGAAAGCAACGCGCTGAAACCACCAGGTAGAGTAAAATTCCCAAGTCTCTTGGAAAAAATCAGTTCTCGTTACGTATACTAATTTTTCCTTTAATTTTAATTTTAATTTCAATTTTAATTTTAATCGATCAAATTCTTTAAAGTCTCTCGAATCAAATTATTAAACATAGCAGGCTAAAATTCCAAATTCCATAGAAAGAATGAATATTTACATTTTTGCTCTTTTCCGTTGGAATTATTATTTTTTCTCAATTCTTTTCTTTCTTCTGTGCAATATTTGTCGAATTTTTTAAAATCGCGAGTCGAACAATAAACGTAGTAGAATAAAATTCTACAGTTTTATAGAAGGAATGACTGTTTGAATTTTTACCACTTTTTGTTGAAATTACTTTTTTCTTACTCATACGTTTATTTGGTTGAATGTAATATTTTTCGAATATTTTTTCCCGAGAATCCTGTCACGAGTTTCGTAATAAATAGGGCAGAATGTTTCATGGAAAAGAGAAGCATTTATTAAAGAGTCTGGTTCTTTTTTGGTTTTTAATATTTCCTCTTCCCCTTTGGTGCGGTCAATTTCTCTCGATTACTTTTATTTTTCGAAAGCGCGATATTTGTTAAACGGTTTTTAATTTGCGTTTTTTCGTAATCACGGGCGGAATAATGGAAATTTGTATTACTTTTTAAGAAAATCGCGTTTGAAATGTATCTGTACATGGTATGCGAATAAAATGGTCGGCGAAATATAAAGTTAATTAAATTCGTGTCTGCGTCTGTATCGACGCCAAATGAACGGTAGCAAATTAATTAAAATGAAAATCGTGAAATTTGTTCTAAAAATTGCCGGTAAAGGTTGAAATTAGTTCATCGTTTTCGATAATTCACCGTCCTCGTTTTACTTCCAAAAAACAAGGCGCGTATACTTTCGGTTCTACAATAATATCCGACGAGATACACGCGTGTTCCTCTCTCATTTGCCTGTGCTTGGTAACGTTGGTATCGATATCTTCGCAATTTGCTCAAATATTTAAATTTCTGTAACAAATGGAATTCGCGAATTAAATATCTCCTGGGTTCATTCCATTCCGTTCCAGAAACGTAGATCGTTATCAAAACAAAATTCCATTTTACTCGATTCCCCGCGATTGTTATTTATGTATTATTATTTCTGCATTATGATTTAATCTATCCGATATCGCCCGATCTAAAGTAGAAAATAACTCGATATTATCGAGCATCTTTCCTCGACAAATATCGCGATGCGAAAGGTCAATGTAATACGTAATGTAATTTAACAGATCAGCAGGAATTACAGATCTTCGATGCATACCTCAACGTAACACACGTAACAGATAAATAACGTATACGTAATCAATAAATTCCACAATTCTACGATTGTCGATATAATTACCAAATAACTTCGATAATTTCAAAAATAAATACAGTTTCAAATTACGATGGTACGTTTAAATTTACTCTTTGAAGTAAAGAAAAATTACCACTTTGATAAAATTATACCAAAGGTTTCTGCAGTTTTACTATCACTAAACCACCATGAAGAAAAATTCACAAATAACGCACCGAATTTTCACCTTTCAATTCATTTTTAGAAAAATAAAATATCAACTCTTTAACCTCGCAAATAATTTCCTTATTTAGAATGTCCCTCTCTAAAAAGATACAAATATATTTCCAACTCTTTTTCGACTCTCGCCTACATCGTGACCCTAACAAACAAACCCATAAAAATTTCGTGTGAAAACGGGAAAACTATACACTTACGAGAAATATCTCAGCTGGATCCCCGAATCATCGTGAAAAATCATCTTCTTGCACGCCTGGCGTACTTACAAAGCGCCGGTTGTTGGAGGCTCGGCGCGGCAGCGATAAAATGATTTTTCTCGACCCGTGTATCGAAACGCAGGTTCGATTGGATAACGTGGAAATTACCAGCGACAGGAGGAAGAGAGAATCAATCTGGGCTGGGAGCGCGCGGTGCTGGCTGGCTGGCTGGCCAGGCGAATCTCGAATTTCGCGTCAACTATTTCGCAAATATTGATGGTTAATAACGTCGGTGGATACCGTTTAATGGAACGCTCAAAGTTGATCGAGAATTCGTTTCCCACCTGTTCACTTGTATCTTTCTCCCTTTCGCCTCTCGTTTAGCGCTCATTACTCCCGTACGTTCGTATTATTACACACCGATGTCAGTATAATCTGATTATCCGCGCGCCGATGATCGATCGCGTATTTTACTCGTTAAGAACGGCCTCCCCCCGCCGCGTTCCTGCGATTTTCGTTCTCCCGTTGTATCATCCCGGCCTGCTCTGCCGAAGTTTCGATATTTCGCTGAAATTTCTACGGCTAATACGACGCTCGATAATTTCGTTCGTCTAGGGATCGGAAGTATTAACCGGCGGTATCGGGGATTAGGCGAATATCATCGCGGCTGCCTTGCGGATTATTCGTTTCGCCAATTATTCATTTCTTCGCCGCTGGGAAACCCTTTAACGTTTAATACGTCGGGTAGAGGAATGCAGCTGTCCAATTGTGATTAAGCGTCGCTGAACGTGTGCAATTTCCTCGATTAGGCTGTGTATGAATTCTTTTGGAAATTCATCGAAATATTTTCTCGTTAAACTAGATGCAAGATAGTGTATTTTTTATTTATATATTTTTGCCGATTATTCGTGGTTTAGATTCATCGTTGAGGTTGCGAATTCGGGATAGACGAATCGTTGCGAATTTTAATCAGAAATCGTAGATTATTCGATGATCATTGGTTGTAGATAAGATTTTTGGGTTTACGATTTTTGGGCTGTCATTTCTGTCACGTTAATCCTCCAGCATTCTCGTTGGTAGTACATGTTTTCGTATCGCATATTTCACAATTTAACCCGGTGGACAAATTGACAGTAATATTAAAATATTATCGACGACCAGAAGTGCAGGGATATTAAAATATTTTAAGAAGATCCGCGCGGGAGAGAAGGTGGGAATTTATTTGAACCCTCGATTGTCCCGCGAAGCTTTTTAATCCCATCGATCAACGATGGGAGAGTAAAAAGCAGGATTCGGAATTTATTTATACGGGTAGACCTACTTACTCCGTTTCTCCGAAAATATCTGCCATTTTCACCGTTTTCGCAGCCTCGGCTGAGGCCGAAAATGACTCGACAGAAATGAATTCGCCTCTATCGACTTCCATGTTCCACGTCAAAAGGGATTTCTGACGATCCGGCTGACAGATTAAACTTTATCACGAAATAACACCTGCACTTTTACACGTGTGCACCGTAATTTATGCCACGCGTGTGACTCGCTGTTACAAGCCGTCGGCTATGATTCATTAAACTTCCGACTTCACGAACGACTTTTTGCGCCGACTGTTAATGCAGCTGATTTAAAAAAGAAAAAAGAGCTAGATGATTCGATGAAACTTGGAGCTCGTGCTAGATAGTTTACCCTTTGCGCTCGGCAAACGATTTTTTCGTTGTAGAAAAACAGTGACTCGAAGATCTTCTGTCATAAAGTCGACGATATTTTCAACGATATTTTAAACGGAGTTGAATTATTTTACTCGGACATCCCACGTATCGTTGGGTAATATTAAATTCGATATAGCTTCGATATATTAACCCTTTGCACTCCGCTGTTCCCTCTCAGGGACATTAAAGTTTATTAGCGATTAAGAATAGTAATAAAAAAATCGAATAATAACTTATTGCAGCACAACTTTTTGAGAAATGTATGGTTTTCTCTGAAAATGGCAGAAGAAATCAAGTCAAGATATAGTAAAATTATTAAAATATATAAAAGAGAACACGACCATCCACATTTTCGGCGAACATTATTCAAAGTGCAAAGGGTTAAGTAGCGTCGATTTTTATAATCCGATAGTCGTCTCTCGAGTGCAAAGGTCGTAACATTTGATTTGTCACAGGAAAGTAGTTCTTCCAAATTTATCTTTCCCAAAATAATTCTCTCACCGACTAATCTTCGTAATTTTTGATCACGGTTAAATCCAATCGAGAATTTTCTTTCCAATCGTCGCGATGAATCACAAGTATCGGTGTCACCGAGTAAAACTGGTTCTCCAAGCTGCCGAAGGTTCGCATCGTGCTGGAAACACTCTCGTGTGTACGATATGAAAGCCACAAGCAAAACACAGCCAGGTGTGTGCGTGTGTGCGCAGTAAACCACGATTTCGCGATTATTGTAAACGGCTTGTCCCATCGGCGCACGTGATTTTGGAGAAATTCGTGACCACTGTGTAATTCGCGCTTCTCGCGAAAGTTAAGTAGGAAAAATTGACAGAACCGAGCTCGTGCTATTTACAAATTTACACGGACACTTCGCGTCTGCGATAGAAACGAGAACGGAGAGTACCAATCGTGGATTTAACTTTTAATTTTTTCAACTGAACGTTCTATTTCGAATCGCATTCGTCTTTTAACCTTTCTGCACCGTGTTCCTGCCGGTGGTGTTTTGAATTGCGCGAAAAGTGGAGCAGTGTGTGCACTAATTATCGCCGTGTCGGCGAGGATGTGTTCTTGAGGATGGCTCTCCAGAGGTGAAAAGTTGCGAGGCGGTCTTTAGCTTTCCAAGAGTCTATTAAACCGGCTGCTTACGTGTAGGTCAGCTGTGTCACGTTGACGATACGTGTAGGTCACGATCACGTTGGCCTAGGTTATATCTGATAAGAGAATCGAAGGATATTTTCCTAAATTCTCGAACGAATTTAATTTTTCCGCATTGACATATCGAATTCACCTCTTCTTTCGAAAATGCAAGGTGAGTTTCTGATAATTTTGCAGTAAAATTGATGTAAAAACGATACACGAACATGCAAACAGTTGTAAGTCACGAATGTACACATTCCTGTGTTCTTTTTACCATTCTCTTTATATTTTTCTTTACTTTCTCGTTTATTTTCTGAGGCAATATTCTCGAGGGTCTGAAATGGTCATGGTTGAGGTGAAAAGAACTGGTTCAAGTGAGAAATTTAAGTAACAGATGAGGTAAACACTAAAGTTACCAAATTTCACGTTCAACGTTATATTATAAATCATTTGTCTTCGTGATTTTTCAATGTCTCTCTTTATTTTATTTTTTATGATTCTACTGCTTTTAAATTGACCGGTCATTTAACCGTGGTAGGTTTAGTGTTAATCCGACAACCTCGATATTCCATGAATGTTCCAAAGAGATTGTGACACTAGATTTGTGTGGACCTGTCAATTTGACCGTTCGATTGCTCCAATTCTGCAATATTAATAGAATTAATCAATCTATATTAAGTCTGTTAATATTGTAATCTTCTAAAATGAAATTCACCCCTTTTTTTTTTAAAGAAAATACATAGTTTCCTTAACTCGTAAATTTCACGAGTATTCGTAGAAACATGCGTACAAAAGCTAGCGTTAAAGAAGAAACGAAGAGTTGTTATATACAGAAATGAAAGAAAGATTTATTATATTTATTTTGAAGAATCGAACCATGTCGCCGGTTTTCCAGGAAAAATCCAACCGATCCGGGACCAGCGGGAAATCGCAAGCGAAATTCTTATACTTCGGTTCGCAACGCGCGGAACAGACCGGACGATGGGAACGGTGGTTTGCGTGACACAAAGAAGTGGCGAACACGAGCGGGTAACGAGCGTGGAAGGGGATGCTCGGGCTGAAATCGCGGAAATTCGAAGCGCGGCCGATTATGATAGCCGTACGATCCGCTTTCAGCGGGATTCATGTAAATTTCAGCAAGATTTCCGGCCGAATATTTCGTGTGCCGCGCATGACGCGGCGCCGCTGCGAGAAAATCCGCTCGTCGCTGCCGGATAATTCGCTGATGGCTAATGGCCGTCCAACCGAACCGGTGTACGTGCAACGCGAATTTAATTCGGTGTACCTGAATATTGGCGCGCTCGACGAGAAAGCGACCGTATCGAGCCGCTTCCGAAGGCCTGTCTGTCGAAAGAGAGGGACAACTTGCGAACATTCGAGCTGGTTCCCTCTTAAACTGTGCCTGAGATCGAGATTCGAGAAGATCCAGACTTCTGGATCGGATTTTTCTACAATTTTAAATGTTTTAGGTGTTTCGATTTTGGCAGGCTGATGACAGTGTTCCGTGTTCGATCTCTAATGAGATTGATAATTTTTGAGAATGGTTAGAGTTAGTGGAAAAATTCGAAAATCCTTGGGAATTTCTTCTGACAATTATTTGCTTTTCCGAAGATCTTTTGAACGAAAGGAAGTTGATTAGAGGATTTGGTAATATCGTGTGTGAGATATACAGGAGAATCCAGGCATCTAGATCGGATTTTCTTGCGGATTAGCTGTTTTAGGTGTTTCGAGCTTGGCAGGCTGGTTATAGTGTTCCGTGTTCGATCTCGAACGAGATTGATAATTTTTTAGAATAGTTAGAGTTAGTAAAAGAACTCGAAGATCCTTGGGAACTTCTGACAATTATTTGCTTTACCAAAAATCTTTTGAATGAAAGGAAGTTGATTAGAGGATTTGGTAATATCGCGTGTGAGGTACATAACAAATATAAATAAATTTTGTAGATACAAATTTCTGACGATTTCAACACAAAAATATAGAATTTCGCAATGATGTCCAATTAGGATTGGAGTTCTCATGCTATTTCTTTTGAAGATTGCTCGGTTTGTTATTGATTATTTAAAATAATCTTTCAACTACTCGGATAGAGTTTATTACTTTGTTTTTATTTTGCTTGTAAAAATTCCTGGAATTTGAACTAAAGAATTTCCAGAATGTTAGGAACCAAAGATAAAAATTCCTTTGAATTTGACAATGATAACGTTAATATTATCGTTAATTTCACGAAGCATTCAAAGATCACAAAGCCGAAACGTTTTGATTCTCCGAGAAAGTGGCAGAAGCGTAGGCTAAAATTGTATTTCTCGGAAAAACAGTCTTGCAAAACCGTCAGAGCAGACAAATCGCGTTACCGAGGATTTTCCACGCACCTCGTGGCATAGACAGCCATAGTTGGCGCGAGGTGTTCGAACGTTAAGCGTGTTCCCATAGGTTTCCCGATATTTGACGGATGCGGTATCCGGGCGAGGCTTCCGGTGGCCGCTCGAAGGCGAAGGAAACTTCGTTTTCCGATTCCGCTTGGCTCCAGACGCAAATCGGTTTATGACGCATCTTAGGATTAACGAAATCCTCTTGGGCCCGCGCTGCAGACTGCTCTGATCAAAATTTTACCGGCCCGTCGCCTTTTCACCGTGTTTATTAATTTCTCGCGACCAATGGCTCGTCCATTAATTCCCAACTTACCACTCGTCCTCGAGAATTTTTCAACGATTACACCGGGAAATGAAATTTTATTTATACATAC
>NW_027471120.1:0-28883 GCF_051020765.1 Lasioglossum baleicum
TTTAAGAGAAGTTTCACTTCCATATCTAATTCTAAAGAAATAGCCAATAATACGAGATAAACTCTAAGATAAAACAGGCCGGTCAACGATGTGTTAAACTTTCAATAAGTACAAATAATTTATAAATATATATTTAAAAGATTCATATCAAAGAAAAAATATATCAATTATTCAATCGTTTTATCTACTATCGATAATAGTAGAATGAAACATAGTTAATCCTCGGATAAGATTAACATCGGTTACCACGTATCGGTAATATCGATATTTACCGATTAGGTATAAAATTTAGAATTTTAGAGTAATTTTTGTTGCATTAAAGAAAGTAGAGCTTTAAAATATTAAATTAAATTTTATTAAATATTATTACATTAATATTAGATTAAATTAGATTAATAATGTTATTAAATATTATTTATATTAGATTAAATTAAATTAATAATGTTATTAAATATTATTTAGAATTAAATTAATATTAGATTAAATTAGATTAATAATGTTATAAATATTATTTAATATTAGATTAAACTAAATTAATAATATTATTAAATATTGTTTAATATTAAATTAATATTAGATTAAATTAGATTAATAATTATTATTAAATATTATTTAATATAGATTAAATTAGATTAATAATGTTATTAAATATTATTTAGAATTAAATTAATATTAGATTAAATTAGATTAATAATATTATTAAAATATTATTTAATATTAGATTAAATTAGATTAATAATGTTATTAAATATTATTTAGAATTCAATTAATATTAGATTAAATTAGATTAATAATATTATTAAATATTATATAATAGTAAATTATATATTAATATATTTATTTCCAATCGATGGCTCGTTTCAATGGAAAAAAGAAGTTTAAACAATCGTATTCATTATCGTCGATATAGAAGTAATCGAGTAGTTTTCTAAGTTTTCCTGTTAGATGGCAGCATGGTATATAAAAACAATACCAACTAGATAGAGTAATTAACTCGAAACTTGGGTACATCGATAAGTGACTTTCTTTTCAAATCGATGCAATATCGATTAACGCTGCAATCGATACGTGTACATCTTCGAGACAAGATGACAGCTTTCTTCGTAGACACGTGAATATCGCAATACCGATATTACGTTACACGATAACTCAGTCCTCTCTTCCTTTGTTATTTATAAGATTATAAATTTTGAAACTCCGAGCAAAGAATTCCGTTTAAAAAGATAAGGATCTGGTGCTCCATTCTTCGACACTAGGCTCCATTTTATAATCATTTTAAAATCAATGGAGCCACCCCTATTTACTCAGTGCGTTAACCCTTCGCCATCCCTCTAGTCGCGACAAAATCACTGTCCACCTTTTTTCCCTCGACATCATCTTCAAACGACCTATACGCAAAATTATATAAAACAATAAATATATATATAAATTATATAAATTATAAATTGAAACCATCCAACACGACCGAATCGACGATTTCCAATTTCTTTGTTACCAGAGATACGATAAAAAATCACAATACCGAGACTTGATTTCTGTTAAATTAACTGTGTAACAAGACAAGAATATTAATTTACAAATAATGAAAGCAATTAAACTGGTCGCGTTAGATAAACTACGTTTTAAACGGTTTTACGAGCGTAATGATAAAATTCTTGCATTGCAATTTTCATTAAAATTATTATTATTCTAAACTATTATATAGTAAATATATAAAGGTACAAATAAATCGTTAATCAATAGATAATTTCCCACTTAAGTTATTAACTAAATAAATAAATAATTTCTTTAATACACATACACAAAATAAAGATAGAATATCAACTATCATCGCCAATAGATAATTCCCAGTTGAGTTTAATAATTACCCATTTGCATCATTAACACTAGGTTTACGTGGTTTTTTTGTATACCTATTTTACGGACACTCGTCAGATTTAGGGTTAAGAAAACCACGTATTTTCTTTAAAAAAACAAACGATGGGTTAATTGAAAACAATCCGCAATATTAACACTAGATTTACGGGACCCGTCAGTTTGACGGGTGAGTCGTTTCAATTTACAATATTAATAGATTTAATCAACTTATATTAAATTTGTTAATATTGTAATTGTCTTTAAATTAAACTCATGGTATTATTTTTTAAGAAAATACGTAGTTTTCTTTCCCCGTAAATCTGACGGGTCTCCATAAACATAGGTATTCAAATACGTCCGTAAACCTAGTGTTAACAGACTTAATATAAGTTAATTAAATCTGTTAATATCGTAATTGTTTTTAAAATAAACTCATGGTATTATTTTTTTTTAAATACGTAGTTTTCTTTGCCCGTAAATCTGACGGGTCTCCATAAAGATAGGTATTCAAATACGTCTCGTAAACCTAGTGTTAACAGACTTAATATAAGTTAATTAAATCTCTTAATACCGTATAATTGAAGCAACCCATCCGTCAAGTTAACGAGTCCCGTAAATCTAGTGTTAAGCGGAATAATCCGCGTACAATAACTACTACTTATATATTTTAAGCTTAGTTACTCTACAGCTGTGTCAAAAAATAAATATTCGTATTATAAAAATATTGTCAAAAATATTGTCAGTATTATCAAAAAAATGAATATTCTTATTTTAAAATATGTACAATTTCGGGTTAAATCTAAATTAGTATTACATTACGCTTAATTTCAATTAGAAGCTCGAAGACTCTCTTTAGAACGAAGATGCAAACGTGTTAAATAAATAAATCTCTTTTATATCTCGGAAAAACTGAGAGGAAGGATGAAATATTAGCTATGATCGGTAATCCTTCTAGGGGAATAATTTAAATCGATTGGTGCAGACGGAGCATGCTGGATAAGTAGATGCGATAAGAAAGTATGGAGTGCTGTCTGCGGTGATTAATCCGCACTGAGTTTTCCCAGGTTGGGAATGACGGCTTGGTTTGTCGGAAATGAGTGGAAATGCCCGAACACTTTATACTTGCGTGAGCTCGCGTTTCCATCGCGCGATCGGCCTCGTATATCGGCAACGACCCAACCGGGGAAACTGGTCTGGAGCTGCTCTCGGATTGTCCAGTTATCCACGTTATCTCGCCTCTTTAAAAGGCCACCGTGAAAAGCCTCCAGCGAGACCGTTCCTCCTTCAATACCGATCACCGATCCTCCGAGTTTACCCGGTCATTAGGACCTTAAAGGTCGTCTCTGCCCCCCGTTCCATCGCTAACCGGTGTATTCTTCTTCTTCTTATTCCCGTTTTTCGATCGGTTCCCCTTTCCGACGCCTTCTGACGTCCACCGTGCCGAATTTTGCGCGAATCGAGGGTTTCGCGCGGATTCTTTGAGGATTGACGATTTTTTCGATTTTTTGACATCGAGATGGTTTGGAAGGTTAGATTGGGGATTAGAAGTCGATCGAGTCGGATAATTCGTAATTTTTGGATTGGTGTATGATAATAATAATCGAAAATAGGGGAGCCGTCCTCAGTTTTGTTTATTTGAGAAATAGTCGAATTTCACGCGAACCGAGAATTTTTCGCCGATTTCTTCTTAGGATCAACGGACGATTTTTCGATTTTTTGACGTCGAGATGGTTTAGAAGGTTAGATTGGGGATTAGAAATCGGTCGAGTCGGATAATTCGTAGTTTTTGGATTGGTGTATAGTAGTAATGGAAAATAGAGGAGCTTTTCCCGGTTTTGTTTATTTGAGAAATACGTCGAATTTCGCGCGAACCGAGGATTTTTCGCGAATTCTTCGAGGATCGACGATCGATTTTTTTGATTTTTCGACGTCGAGATGCTTTAGAAGGTTAGATTGGGAATTAGAAGTCGTTTCGAGTCGGATAATTCGTAGTTCTTGGGCTGGTGTATGATAATAATATTGGAAAATAGGGGAGCTGTTTCTCGGTTTTGTTTATTTGAGAAATACGTCGAATTTCGCGTGACCCGAGGATTTTTCGCGTATTTCTCGAGGATCGACGAACGATTTTTTCGTTTTTCAATTTTTCGACATCGGAATGGTTTAGAAGATGAGATCGGGAATTAGAAGCCAATCGAGTCAGATAATTCGTAATTTTTTGGATTGGTGTATGGTAGTAATGGAAAGCAAAAGAGCTTTCCCTCGGTTTATTTTTTTCAAAAATACGTCCAATTTCGCGTGAATCGAAAATTTTTCGCGGGTTCCCCAAGGATCGACGAACGATTTTTCGATTTTTCGAGGGGTTAGATCAGAATTAGAAGCCTATCGAGTCGGTTAATTCGTAATTTCTAAATCGATGTATGGTAGTAATAGAAAACAAGGGAGCCTTTTCTCAGTTTTGTTTATTTCAAAAATACACCGAATTTCGCGCCAACCAAGGATTTCTCATGGGTTCGTCGACGATCAATGAACGATTTTTCAATTTTTCGACGTCGGGATGGTTCAGAGGGTTTAAATCAGGAATTAGAAGTCGATCTAATAGAATAATTCGTAATTCTTGAGTTTGTGTACGGTAATAATGTAAAATAGAGGAGCTTTCCTCAGTTTTATTTACTTTATTCGGTTTTATTAACATTTCTCGCGAATTCTCGAGTATCGACCACCGATTTTACAATTTTACGATTCTTTTACGTCGGGATTAAATCGAGAATTAGAAGTCGATCGAGTAGGATAATTCGTAAGTTCTTAGGTTGGTATATGTGTATAATAATAAAAAAGAAACGAGCGTTTTCTCGGTTTTATTTATTTGAAAAATATATACCGACTGAAGTTTTGAGAAGCGTATAGAGTGAACGATTATTTTTCGTCCTGGTATACTGGTTTAAGGGATTAAATTGGGAATTGTAAATAATCTGGAAAACTTCTTCTTCCATCGTGTATTTTTGTAAATACATAGTCTAAAGAAAGCGTAGAATGAATGAGTGTTTAAATAACGACCTTTCAGTAGCTTGGCAATGTGATAAAAATTTGAATATCGCTATCGTGTGGTGCAATTAAAATTTACATAGCGTTTTACTCTTCTTATAAGCGGTAAATGATAGCCTTTCAGTTGTGGGTGGGTCTATGTCTCCAGGCAAGCAATAATTTTCGACTCTGTCTGCCATTCTGCAAGAATGACCACGATGACTGCGAAAATATACGCGTACAACGTTGATAAAGAACACTTAATACAACGTTTAATATTAAACAGAAATAAACGCGAAATTAAAATAATCGCTTTACGATAATTACGATACTCGCGATACTTACGGTATTACAATTAACCACTGTAATTACGATGCTAAATAAAACTGGATCGTTTTGTGCAACGCACGACGGAAATAACGCTCGTCATAAAGCAACGTAACGTAATAATAAATAAGATAATAACAGCTTCCTTCTGACGATATTAAACGTTCTTTTCACGATTTAATTAGAGATATAGCTTGATAAAATCGGCTCTTCTCTTCTCCTTCCTGCTGAGCAATTGTCTTTTTGCAAATTTGCCATTATTCCTGCGGCGACAACGCTAAACGTTCGAAAGGCCATAAATAAATCGCGAAACGAATCACCCAGATTATTTCCTCTTCCCTTGTTTTTCTTCGGTGAAAAAGCCTCGCGAAGGCTCGTAAAATGGCGAATTAGAATGTCGGAGCGTGCATACGAGTATCGTCGCGTTCCAACAATTTCAAACATGGCCGGCGAGTTTTTTTTTTTTTACATCGACTGGATTTATCGGAGTCTCGAGGATCCGCGAGTGTTTTATGGGTTCGACGAAGAAACTGGAGAGCTTTCGCCTGGTTAATTGAAATGGTATCGAAGTGACTCTGTAATAGCTTCTAAGTTAATTGATCGACGATCGATCGGCAGAGAAGTACCAACGGCAATTAAGGAGCAATTAGCGCGATCAATTAGAGAAAGAGTTCTCAACTCGTTTAATCCTCGAATTTTCTTTCCCGAAGAGCAAAGACATTCGAACCGGACCACTGCGTTGCTTTTTGGTAAATTAATTTCCTCTGTTTTTCTGCTTCTTTAATCCTCGAATTTGCTTCTTTGAAAAATATACAGAGATCGGGTTATTTAACGCGAACACTTTGATAGCGTCCCTTCTTAATGAAGTAATTTCTGCCTGTTTCTGCTGTTCTCTAGTTTATCCTCGAATTTTTTTCCTCGAGAATATAAATATACAGAGTGAATCACTTGACCCGAGCGTTTCGATAGCGTCTCTTCCTTTCTAATAAATTAATTTCATCTGTTTATTTCTTTCTTATCTGTTTATTCGATCCTCGAATTTTCTTCCTGGGAAATAAAAATATACACACTGGACTACTTCGATAGCGTTTCTTTTTAACAAATTAATTTTCTTTGTTCCTTGTTCGTTTAATCCTCGAAGTTTCTTTCTAAAGAATAAAAATATACAGGGTGGATCACTTATCGCGACAACTTAGGGTTCTTTGTTCAGTAAATTGATTGCTTCTGTTTTACTGGATTAATTTACAAAAATCGAGTGTCGTTTGCGAGATAATAATTATACATCTTCGTTATCGTTTTCTCATTAATTAAATAGTCGAACATAATCGAGATTTAGGTTACTCTATATAACGCGAGATACAGTTTTGGATTAGGTTAGTTTCGAGTAAATTAATTTCTTCTATTTTTCTGACACGATTAATTCAACGCAAATTGAGTGTCGTTTGTAAGAAAATAATTACACGTCTCCGTTATAGTTTTCCAGATAATTGAATAGTCGAACATAATCGAGACTTATGTCCATTTTGTATAATGCGAGATACAGGTTTTGGGTTAGGTTACTTTCGAGTAAATTACTTTCTTCTATTTTTCTGACACGATTAATCTACAAAAATCGAGTGTCGTTTGTAAGAAATTAATTACACGTCTACGTATCGTTTTCCAGATAATTGAATAGTCGAACATAATCGAGACTTAAGTTCACTCTATATAACGCGAGATAAAGATTTGGATTATGTTACTTTCGAGTAAATTAATTCCTTCTATTTTTCTGACACGATTAATTTAACAAAATTCAAGTGTCGTTTGTAAGAAATTAATTACACGTCTCCGTTATCATTTTCCCGATAATTGAATAGTGGAACATAATCGAGACTTAGGTTACTGTATATAACACGAGATACAGATTTGGATTAGGTTACTTTCGAGTAAATTAATTCCTTCTATTTTTCCGAAACGATTTATTTAACAAAAATCGAGTGTCGTTTGCGAGATAATAATTGTACATCTTCGTCTTCGTTTTCCCGATAATTGAATAATCAAACATAATGAAGACTTAGGTTACTCTATATAACGCGAGATAAAGATTTGGATTAGGTTACTTTCGAGTAAATTAATTCCTTCTATTTTTCCGACACGATTTATTTAACAAAAATCGAGTGTCGTTTTTAAGAAATTAATTGCACGTCTCCGTTATCATTTTCCCGATAATTGAATAGTTAAACATAATCGAGACTTAGGTTACTGTATATAACACGAGATACAGATTTGGATTAGGTTACTTTCGAGTAAATTAATTCCTTCTATTTTTTGACACGATTTATTTAATAAAAATCGAGTGTCCTTTGCGAGATAATAATTATACATCTTCGTCTTCGTTTTCCCGATAATTGAATAATCAAACATAATGAAGACTTAGGTTACTCTATATAACACGAGATACAAATTTGGATTAGGTTACTTTCGAGTAAATTAATTCCTTCTATTTTTCCGACACGATTAATTTAACAAATATCATTATTTTCTTACAAATACGTTTCCGTTATCGTTTTCCCGATAATTGAATAATCAAACATACTGGAGACTAGATACAGGTTACAATTTTCAGCTGTAACATTTGGAAAGCGTTCAAGTGTACGTTAAACTGAGCGAGAAACGATAAGATGGCTATAGACGAGCGTGCAGTGTGTCGCGGAGATAAAAAGCACGTTTCCCTGTACGAGATGAGTCTGTTTGGTCATTGGAGGCTAACCCAGATCTAACTCGCCTTGTCAGGGGCGTATAAGTATCGGAGAAATTATGTCCGAGGTCGGAAGTTTAATGAATACCTTCACAGACGTCTTTCATTATTCGCGCAAAAAGCATCGCGAAATTTATGCGTTATTAACATTCCCCTGTCTCTCTAATATTTTCTACGTATTTTCTTACTTGTACGATTTTAATTATTCCGTTGTAAAATTGCCATTCAAAGGTCATCCTCTCTTGACTAATTATATCTCCGAGTTATTAATATCTTGCCGAGTAATTAGTCCCCGAGTTAAGATCCTAGAGATTAATTAATATCATTTCTTCTCGCGTTTATCTTCCTCGGATACTCGTTTTCGAAATTCGAATGACAATCGGCTGGCAATTTTCCACGCTAATTTATTTATTTACACAATCATATGCGAAGCACAAAAATATTGGAGCACTAGATAATTGCGATAAATTAATTGGATATTTAATTAATTAAAACGGATTCTCAAACTTATTTACTTATTTATCTAGAGTATCGCTTTGTTAAATAAAACGCTATCTAAAAATTATTTATTTCTTATCTCGCGATATCAAGCTCGTCTCTTGACATATTTTTCTCTCAAATTTTTCTCTCGCAACCCGGAATCTTCGTTTCGTTCCACTGGACAAGTTACATCACCGATCATGTAAAAATTGGCGAGGTTTCCAGATTTCGTCGGGGATTAAAATAAAAATTCGCATCTTAGTTTCTGTAGAAACAGAATAACATGTGAAACGAGCATCGATCGCGATCCTGTTCGTCCTGGAAACCGTGAGACGTCCAAAGCGAATTGCTGGTGCACGTGACAAATTGAGACAATAGAGAAGAAAAATTAGCCAACTTTCCAAAGTCCATCGGCAATCAGACGCGCGTGCGCTCACGGATGACTCAGATAAATTATGAGCGGCTAGTGGTTCTCTGGCAGGAAGTGCCTCTCTCTCTCTCCTTCTCTCTCTCTCTCTCCGCATCGATTGTCGCGTTTACAGGAAAATTTTCCTGGAAACACGAGATCCGCAGCGTGACTCATGGTCCCTCCGAGCCAAGATTCAAGGTCATCGATCCGCCCACCAAACGCGTCGCTCTGCGGATCTTTTTCTCTCCTCTCCTCTCGGAACGGCGAAGAATGGAGCTCGGAACCCGACCGTTTCGGGGAGGAAAGGACGAATTCGAGTAACCGAAGGGAAGGGAAAAAAGTTGGGAAAGAACGGCAAGGGGAACGAGGGGAGAAAATTCGTGGATCAGTGACGAGCGAAAATAAAGAGATCTGTTTGCTTCCTTCGATCTCGATGCTCTTCGTCGCGGATTAACACGATTGTTCTGCCACCGGGCTTTTTACAGCCTCGTGATTGATGGATCGCGCAAGCTTGTTTTCCAAATAATTCCTTTACAAAGGGCTTGTTTTTGGGGTGCAAGGGGAGCGAGATTAATGGATCGAGTATCAATACGAGAGAGAAGAAACGAAAGTTTGTTTCACGTGTGAAAAGATCGACATCATCGAGTGTTTAAAAGTTTTGAAAGATTCGAAAAGTAGAGTTATGTACGTTTACTACGAAAGTGTTGGTTTATTTGTAAGAAAATTTGAAAAAAGAACATTTTGAAATTC
Source organism: Lasioglossum baleicum (assembly GCF_051020765.1). Lineage (NCBI taxonomy): Eukaryota > Metazoa > Arthropoda > Insecta > Hymenoptera > Halictidae > Lasioglossum > Lasioglossum baleicum. The sequence continues at coordinate 9,582 of NW_027471120.1, forward strand.
GAAGGTTTTGAGATAATAATAGTTGGTGATACAGTTTTGCGTTTGATAATATTATAATCGGGAAAATATTTGTAAAGGCTTCTAGAAGAAAGGGAAGACGCGTGTAAGGTAGAGAATATTTTCCAAAAAATTCGGTTTTGTTTCTTCGCCGAAAGATTAATCGAAAGAACGGTGCTAGACCTAGTTTAATCGGCCAACACCGCTTGGCCCTGACCTCAGTTAGCGTAATCCGAGTCTAGCCTTGATTTCGTCCAGGTACAGGCTACTCTCAGCCTAACTGGGGCTGGTTTGCTTTCATTCCAAACACGAGTAGCTTTAACTTCTCCTAGACCTAATTCGTCCCGGCAAAAACGCGATCCGAGTTACTCTTAATTTACATTTACTATGCCATTTGCCTCGATTTTGTTCTGTAACCAGTAGATCGTCGAAATCTAACTCGAACAAGAATCAAAATTAAAAATTAATCGGATCTCCGTTCTTAGAGTAGATATCTGAGATAAATTCATCTGGAATTACTAAATCTAAATAGAAATTTAATTATATTCTCAATTTTGACTCGGAATCTGACTAACAATTTCAATCTTTGATAGGAATTCATTTGATATCGATACATTTTTCTCAATTTTTGTTCTGCAAGACCATCGAAGTCTAGCTCGAGCAAAAATCAAAATTAAAAGTTAATCGGATCTTCGTTCTTAGAGAAAATAACTGAGACACTTGCACCTGGAATTACTGAATCTAAATCTAAATTAACTTTAATTCCGATGCAACATTGACCAAGTTAAATTATATTCTCAATTTTGAGTCGGAATCTGGCTACCAATCTCAATCTTTGATAGGAATTCATTTGTTCTCGATACATTTTTCTCGGTTTTGTTCTGTAATCAGTAGACCGTCGAAATCTAGCTCGAATAAAAATCAAAATTAAAAATTAATCAGATCTCCATTCTTAGAGTAGATATCTTAGACAAATTCATCTGGAATTACTAAATCTAAATCGAAATTTACTTTAATCCCGATGCAACTTTGACCAAGTTAAATTATATTCTCAATTTTGACTCGGAATCTGACTACCAATTTCGCTTTTTGATAGGAATTCATTTAGTATCGATACATTTATCTCGATTATGTTCTGTAACCAGCAGACCGTCAAAATCTAGCTACAACAAAAATCAAAATTAAAAATTAATCGGATCTTCGTTCTTAGAATAGATACCTGAGACAAATTTACCTGAAATTACTAAATCTGAATCAAAATTTACTTTAATCTCGATACAACTTTGACTAAGTTTAATTATATTCTCAATTTTGACTCGGAATTTGACTATCAATTTAGGTTTTTGATGGGAATTCATTTGCTATCGATACATTTATCTCGATTTTGTTCTGTAATTAGTAGACCATCAAAATCTAGCTCGTGCAAAAATCAAAATTAAAAATTAATCGGATCTTCGTTCTTAGATTAAATAACTGAGATAAATTCACCTGGAATTACTAAATCTGAATCAAAATTTACTTTAATCTCGATACAATTTTGACCAAGTTAAATTATATTCTCAATTTTGACTCGGAGTCTCTCTACCAATTTCGCTTTTTAATAGGAATTCATTTAGTATCGATACATTTATCTCGATTATGTTCTGTAACCAGCAGACCGTCAAAATCTAGCTACAACAAAAATCAAAATTAAAAATTAATCGGATGTTCGTTCTTAGAGTAAATATCTCAGACAAATTCACCTGGAATTACTAAATCTAAATAGAAATTTAATTATATTTTCAATTTTGACTCAGAATCTAACAATTTCAATCTTTGATAGGAATTCATTTGCTATCGATACATTTTTCTCGATTTTGTTCTGTAACCAGCAGACCGTCGAAATCTAACTACAACAAAAATTAAAATTAAAAATTAATCGTATCTTCGTTCTTAGAGAAAATAATTGAGACAAATTCACTTGGAATTATTAAATCTAAATCGAAATTTACTTTAACACTAGATTTACGGGACCCGTCAATTTGACGGATGGGTTGCTTCAATTATACGATATTAACAGCTTTAATTAACTTATATTAAATCTGTTAATATTGCGATCTTTTTCAAATTAAAACCATCGTTTGTTTTTTAAACAAAATATATGATTTTCTTTACCCTAAATCTGACGAGTGTCTGTAGAAATAGGTATACAAAAAAAAACCGTAAACCTCGTGTTAATCTCAATGCAACTTTGTCGAAGTTAAATTATTAAGTCGTTCGAAAAGTCATTTCATTTTTCCTCAACAGAGGAAAATTGTATTTGCATTTTTCCACAATCAACTTCACGCTACAACCACATAAAAAAAAAAGAAAAAACGAAATGACTTTCCAAACGACTTAATATATTCTCGATTTTGACTATTAACTTGAAATTCGTCTGCTCTCCACGCGGATTTCCCCGTTTGATTTCGTTCTCGACTCATCCTCGTATCTCCGTACGCGCGTCCTCCTCCTCGCAGTCGAACCTTTGGCCTATCTTTCGACTTCCCGGCAAAGAAGAGCATATTAAGCGACGGAACGCGGAGAATGTCATCCGGGGAACGCGATAATTCTGCTCTGTCTCGATACACAGCAATGACGCGGCCGATACGACTATCAATCTCGCGGGCTGCCGTTATTTAATGGCGTAACAGTATAGTTAACAACCAAGTCATTGGTACGAGGAGTGTAAGAGACCGATAAGAGCAACATTCCTCTCGGCTGATGCGATTAGGCCAATGGTAATGGCATTTAACGCCTCTGTCACTTGGTTATCGATGTGAACCATCTGCCTCTCGTCCCAGTTACAATTTCACGCGCTCTCGAAACGAAGAAGAGAGAATTTTTCTGAAAAAAAAATATCTCCAATCGAATAGTGGATCAGAAGAAATTCGAGGACGGTGTCCGATTTCGTCTAGCAATTCCACAGCCGTAATTCTCTGAACTTTACTCTGTTCCTTTTTATCGAGGGTTGTTATTAAAACTGTAGATCGAACGGATAACCGAGTATAGTAATTGCAGTATCGTTGAACCGTTCCGCGAAGATAAGATTGCAGTGTTTGTACACGTGGATACGATACCTTTTTTTTTCTCTTCTTACGCCGGATTAAAGATCAGTCCGTATCCCATTGCCCCGGGAACAATTGCTATTGATCGAGAGAAAAGAATTCCATTTTTCATCCGTCGCGTTCGCGATAACCGACGACCTCTACAACGACGTTCCGCAACATTCTTCCGATTCCTCGAACAAATCCTTCCAGCAAATTCTTCCGAGTATCTCGTCGAGGAGATTCGCGGTTAAAATCCGTCGAATGATGGATCGTTTCACAAGCGTCAGCCGATCTTGCTTCGTCTCGACGCGGAAAGCGACGCTGTCATAATCGTTTCTTTGACTCTGTTCTGCGTCGCGAACGTTCAATCTTTAGCGAGATAGAGGAAACCTACATTCCCGGTATTTCGGTATTTTTTATATAATAAAAAATAGGAAACGAAGAGGAAGGAAATAGAAATTTGGGATTATGAAAGAAGAGAAAATAAAGATCGAGTCTAGGACCTTGTAGAAGGAATAAAAGAAAACGGTGATTTAAATATGTTTCTGCTTTCTTTCAGAAAAGGTGGAAACTTGGAAATTGGTAATAAAATAAAGGCGAGTTACTTAAAAATCTTCATTCGTTTACGATATTTCCGAAAATTTCTCGCGTCGCGAATATCTACTCTTTCGCGAGACAGAGGAAACCACCATTACCGGTATTTCTCGAATAAAATAAAAAGTAGGAAACGAAAAAGGAAGAAATAGAAATTTGGGACTATGAAATAAGAGAAAATATGGATTATCGTATCTAAGATCTTGCACAAAGAATAAAGAGATTTGTAAATTCGAATATAAAATATGAAAAGTATGAGAGTAAAAATTGAGAAATTAAAAAATAAGGAAAACGAGGATTTCTGTTTCTGGTGTCGCCTATATATCCGATATTTCCCAATTAAATAGAAAATAGGTAACGAAAAGGGAAGAAATAAAAATTGGAAGCTCTGAAATAAGAGAAAATAAGGATAACAAAATAAAATAAGTCTAGGATCTCGCAGAAGGAATAAAAGGAAACACTGATCTACGTTTCTGCTACCTTCCAGAAAAAGTGGAAATCCCAAAATAGGTGATAAAATTTAGGCGAGTTACTTAAAAACGCGTTTATGATATTTCCGAAAATTCCCCACTCTCCCAAAATTGACAAAGAAATTAAACAACTTTACACGAGCAAACCATGGAAACTCTCGAAGAGAATTACTCGATTAATCAAAAACGTGTCTTAAAATCCCAGAAAACTAGATGAAACGTATAAAATCGACTCACGTACAATACCCTCGACCGTAGAATTAAAAAAAAAAAAATTTCAAAGCCCGAATCTTCGTTCGTTTACGATATTTCCGAAAATTCGCCGCTCTCGCAAGAGCGACAAAGAAATTAAACAACTTTACACGAACAAACCATATAAACTCACGAAAAAGATGCCTCGATTGATCGAAAACGTGTCTTAAAATCTCAAAAAAACTGGATGAAAGATATAAAATCGACTCACGTACAATATCCTCGACCCTAGAATTAAAAAAAAAAAAAATTTCAAAGCCCGAATCTTCGTTCGTTTGCGATATTTCCAATAATTCCGCACTCTCCCAAGAACGACAAAGAAATTAAACAACTTTACACGAACAAACCATGCAAACTCTCGAAGAGAATCACTCGATTGATCAAAAACGTGTCTTAAAATCCCGGAAAACTGGATGAAACGTATAAAATCGATTTACGTACAATATCCTCGACCCTAGAAGTAAAAAAAAAAACATTTCAAAGCCGAAGGAGCTTTCGTTTACGATATTTCCAATAATTCCGCACTCTCCCAAGAACGACAAAGAAATTAAACAACTTTTCACGAACAAACCATGCAAACTCACGAAAAAGATCTCTCGATTGATCGAAAACGATTCTTAAAATCCCGGAAAACTGGATGAAAGATATAAAATCGACTCACGTACAATACCCTCGACCGTAGAATTAAAAAAAAAAAAATTTCAAAGCCCGAATCTTCGTTCGTTTTCGACATTTCCAATAATTCTGCACTCTCCCAAGAACGACAAAGAAATTAAACAACTTTACACGAACAAACCATACAAACTCACGAAAAAGATCTCTCGATTGATCGAAAGCGTTTCTTAAAATCCCGGAAAACTGGATGAAACGTAGAAAATGGACTCACGTATAATCCCCTCGACCGTAGAATTAAAAAAAAGAATATTTCAAAACCCGAATCTTCGTTCATTTACGATAGTTCCGAAAATTCCCCACTCTCTCAAGAACGACAAAGTTATTAAACAACTTTACACGAACAAACCATGCAAACTCTCGAAGAGAATCACTCGATTGATCAAAAACGTGTCTTAAAATCCCAGAAAATTGGTTGAAACGTATAAAATCGACTTACGTACAATACCGTCGACCCTAGAAGTAAAAAAAAACCATTTCAAAGCCCGAAGGAGCGTTGAAACGGGGATGGGAAGAGACGCTCGCGTAGGGGGCCGGGAAAGAGAGCAGCGCGGCGTGTTTCCTCAGGTGTAAGAATGCAGGCGCGTTGCGCGAGCGGAATGTGAGTCATCCAGGTAAAGACTCGGCGGGGTAAGCCTGGAGAGAAGCGGAGAGGAGAGGAGAGGAGCGATCAACATTCCCGGAGCAACCCCGTGAGTCACCGGCTCGACTCGTCATCCCTCGCGTACCTGCCGCCACCTGTTGCTCCCGTTGCTCCCGTTTTCTGGGTCGTGCTCGAGTTTCACCCCCCTCTCTCCCTCTCTCTCTCTCTCTCTCACCTTTACCCACCACCTTTGCGATCCGCGTCGCGCCGCTTGGAACCTCGCGGCGGCCAGTTCGTCGGGAAACGCGGCGTGGAAGGTGACTCGAGCCACGGGAAATCCCCTTTTCCATCGCGTACCCTCCCCCTCTTCGTTCCCGGGGGGAAGGGTTAAGAGAAAGCCACGCGTTCCTGCGTGTTCGATCAAACCACGCGTTATCGCGGTGTACGTGCGATTACGCGCGCTAGTTACGTCACACCATCGCCGAGGTGTAAAAGCGAGCAGTTTCACGCGAGCTGGCTCGTTCCGAGCGGATCATGTCGTAGTAGGTTCGAAATATAATCGGGAATTATCCAAGGGACGAAATTGAGTCCAAATGGTTCTCAGAATTGGCAGCACCGCGTTGCGCTTTGCCGTGTCTGGCGAAGTACACGACGGATTCCTTGGCAGAGAGTGTCGTAATGCCGGAGAAAGTCGAGAAAGTTCGCGGGGATGCGACGTCGAATGCGGAATGGAGCAGAGTTTAGGGAATTGAGAATTTGAGGGAGTTAGGGAAGAAATTTGTTGAGAATTTGAAATGAATGCTTCATTCGTATTTGGATTATTGGTTTGTAATTTGGAGAATAATTAGGATGTATATAATTGTTTCTTTAGAGCAACTTACTGTCTAAAGGAATTTGTTGAGAATTTAAAACGAGATGTACAATTCGTATTTGGATTATGGGCTTATAATTTGGAGAATAATTAGGATGTATATAATTCTTTTATTACTCCAAAAAGGTATGTCTATGTTTGAAGGTTTCTCTAGAGCAACTGACTGCCTAAAGGAATTTGTCGAGAATTTGAAATGAAATGTTTAATTCGTATTCGGATTATGGGCTTATAATTTGCAGAATAATTAGGATATATATAATTGTTTTATTACTCCAAAAGGATATGTCCATGTTTGAAGGTTTCTTTAGAGCAACTGACTAACTAAAGGAATTTGTTGAGAATTTAAAACGAGATGTACAATTCGTATTTGGATTATGGATTTATAATTTGGAGAATAATTAGGATATATGTAATTGTTTTATTACTCCAAGATGGCGTGCATATTTTTCAAGATTTCTTTAGAACAGCTGATTGCCTAAAGGAATTTGTTGAGAATTTAATACGAGATGTACAATTCGTATTTGGATGATGGGCTTATAATTTAGAGAATAATTAAGATGTATGTAATTGTTTTATTACTCCAAGATGGCGTGTCTATGTTTCAGAGTTTTTCTAGAGCAACTGACTGCCTAAAGCAATTTGTCGAGAATTTAATACGAGATGTACAATTCGTATTTGGATGATGGGCTTATAATTTAGAGAATAATTCGGATGTATATAATTCTTTTATTACTCCAAGAAGGTGTGTCTATGTCTCAGGGTTTTTCTAGAACAGCTGACTGCCTAAAGGAATTTGTCGAGAATTTAAAACGAGAAGTACAATTCGTATTTGGATTATGGGCTTATAATTTGGAGAATAATTAGGATATATATAATTATTTTATTACTCCAAGATAGCGTGTATATTTTTCAGGATTTCTCTAGAACAACTGATTGCTTAAAAGAATTTGTCGAGAATTTGAAATGAAATGTTTAAATCGTATTTGGATTATGGGTTTATAATTTGGAGAATAATTAGGATATATATAATTGTTTTATTACTCCAAAATGGCGTGTATATTTTTCAAGGTTTCTCTAGAGCAACTGACCGCCTAAAGGAATTTGTCCAGAATTTGAAATGAAATGTTTAAATCGTATTTGGATTATGGGCTTACTATTTGGAGCATAATTAGGATGTATATAATTGTTTTATTACTCCAAGATGGTGTGTCTATGTTGAGGGTTTCTTTAGAGCAGCTGACTGCCCAAAGAAGTTTGTCGAAAATGTGAAATGAAATGTTTAATTCGTATTTGGATTATGGGCTTACTATTTGGAGCATAATTAGGATGTATATAATTGCTTTTATTACTCCAAGATGGTGTGCCTATGTTTCAGAGTTTTTCTAGAGCAACTGACTGCCTAAAGAAATTTGTCGAGAATTTGAAACGTGACGTACAATTCGTATTTGGATACTGGGCTTATAATTTGGAGAATAATTAGCATGTATATAATTATTTTATTACTTCAAGAAGGTGTGTCTATATTGAGGGTTTCTTTAGAGCAGCTGACTGCCCAAAGAAGTTTGTCGAAAATGTGAAATGAAATGTTTAATTCGTATTTGGAATATGGGCTTATAATTTGGAGAATAATCAAGATATATGTAATTGTTTTATTGCTCCAAGATGGCGTGTCTGTGTTTCAGGGTTTCTCTAGATCAGCTGACTGCCTAAAGCTCTGATTCTTATCTGATGTTTGTATAAACGTCCGTTCTCGGAATTTGGGGTATTATAAACAATTTAGTCGCACTTTATAGCCTAGATTGATATTTGTATCACTTCGCTTTCCAGCGGAGTATTATTACATTTTATAATCTTAGTATATCGTGTTTTATAATAATCGTTATCTTGAAGAGATTCTTATATTACATCGTATCTAAAATTTGTTGCTGGAATTTTAGGATATCGTATTTCACAGGAATTATCGTACACGATACAAAGAAGCAACTTTCGTCCTTCGAATATATCGGATCATTCGGAAAGACATTTCATTTTCTTTTACACGACTGAAACGTGAAGTTGGCTGTGAAAAAATGCAATTAGATCCCCTAAATTGAAAAGACGAAATGACTTTCCGAACGACCTAATAATAACTCTTTGTCATACGATCACTTTCGTCAAAACAAGCTCAAAAGTGTTGCGTTGTTTGTCTACAAGAAAAAGAAAAGAAAAGGAAACTATTTACCAGTGTGAAAATTGTGAAGTACCTATATGCATACCACATTTCAAATATTACCACATTGAACAAAATTTCTAACAAATAATGGTGGAAAATGATTCTTTTTTTACTTTTATACAATTTTACACCTAAATATAATATATGGGCCTTTTTTCATATTTCCATATGATGCAAATGGGTTAAGCTACTTTAATTTACTTAACTTAACCCTTTGCACTCGAGAGGCGACTCTCAGTCACCATGAAATTTTGAAGATCCATATTAATTAACATATCAAATTTAAGATAATATAACGATACGCGAGATATCGAAATCAAATAATTCTACGTGTTAATTATTACACGATTCTTTATTTACCACTCAAAAACATAATGTCCGTTTTATACCAGAAAATCTGTAAATTTCTATTCCCCTTTAACCAAAAAATCGCCGAGTGCAAAGGGTTAAATTGTAAATTATAGTAAAAAAATAAAAAAATGCAGAGAGCGTACATTTACGCTTTTCCTATATATTGATGGATATATTTACGTGATGGCGTATATTTACGTCTTTCGTACGTATCGATAGTCTTGTGAAAGCGTATATATACGCCTTTAGCAGTCAAAGGGTTAAAAATGTGCGAAATAGCGAATTGTGCGAAAGTAGAATGCGCAAAAATTGAGAGCCGCCTGTACTTTACTTTACTCCCTGGAATTAACGAGCTCTCGAATGAATTCGTACGTGTTCGATACGATCGCTTCAATGGAATCCTCCGTATCGTTGGTGAGACTCGGTCGGAAGGAGGACTCGAATAGGCGTCGCTGGAGAAATCTATTCACCGGGACGACCATTCACGCCGGCGCGCGGCGCGCGATTTTCGTGGAACTACGTAGGAATGAAAGAAACGTCGCCGTAGTACTACGTAACATCGACGCGTTCCGAGTTCCGAGAAAATTTCATTCACGATCGGTGCACGATTTACGGCAAAGCCGCGCGCGCAGTTCCGGTTTCTCGCGATGATTCACGGCCACTCGAATTCCTCCGCGCGGCCTCATTCAACCGATCGATTCTTCCGAGAATCGAACCATTCCAACGCGTTCAAGTATTCCCGCCTTTATCCCTTTCCCCTCGTTTCGCGCACGTTTTCTTTAGATTAAGGTTTGGGTTCGATTATCAAAGATCTTTTCGTGAGAGAAACAATAGTAATTCGAATACTTTCTCCTGTAAAGACATTTTAAAAACGGTGAATTAGGAATCGTGTGCAAATTGAAACATGGAATTGTTTTATTTCGGTATTTTACGTATCATTAGGTAATTTTTAGTTTTGTGTATTATTTAATTTCGAGCTTTAAAATCTTATGGAATGGCGACTGAGTGCATTAGATTAGGTTTGGGATAGATTAGAATTCGACGATCTTTTCATAAAAGAAACAATAGTAATTCGAACACTTTTTCCTGTAAAAATATTTGAAAAACGGTGAATTAGGAACCGTGTACAAATTGAGATATGGAATTATTTTATTTCGATATTTCAAGTATCATTAGCTAATTTTTAATTTCGTGTATTAATTAATTTCGAGCTTTAAAATCTTATGGAATGGGGATTGAGTGCATTAGATTAGGTTTGGGATAGATTAGGATTCGACGAATTTTTCGTTAGAGAAACAATAGTAATTCAAAGACTTTTTCCCGTAAAGTGGACGAAATTTTGAAAACGGTGAATTAGGAAGCGTGTGCAAATTGAAACATGGAATTATTTTATTTCGATATTTCAAGTATCATTAGATAATTTTTAATTTCGTGTATTAATTAATTTCGAGCTTTAAAATCTTATGAAATGGCGATTGAGTGCATTAGATTAGGTTTGGGATAGATTAGGATTCGACGATTTTTTCGTTAGAGAAACAATAGTAATTCAAAGACTTTTTCTCATAAAGTGTGCGACATTTAAAAACGGTGAATTAGGAAGCGTGTGCAAATTGAAACATGGAATTATTTTATTTCGATATTTCAAGTATCATTAGGTAATTTTTAATTTCGTGTATTAATTAATTTCGAGCTTTAGAATCTGATCAAATTTCGACTGGGTGCATATGGTTAAATTTGAATATAGTCGAGATAAATTGGGAAGCAATTTATTTGAAAGGAAAGGCAAAAGAGACGCGCATTAGGCGAAATCCTCAGGTATACTGACTCATGCCGTTCGCTCGACCGTCCACGAGACGCCGCAAGGAAAAGCAAATGTACGCACGCACACACACTCGTAGTCGTGACTCCTTTAAACCTAATCGTTTACCACGATTCTAATAATTAGAACCCGATTTATCCGCTAAATAAGCTAGCTTTCGCGATTGACGATCCTTTTAATAACCGATAGTTTCTCTATTCTTTTTCTAATATCACTCTCTGGTCGAAACGATTGAAATAACCGGTTCCGAACAGTTTGTTTTTGCAACTACTAAAAGTATGCACATTCCTTCGGCAAAATAAATATTAATTTTTATATATAACCGGGAGAGTAAGAGGTCTGTGAGTCACGTATCTTAAATTTAAACTTAATATTCCTATAATTAAAACATACTTAAAGCTGCTCGTTCCTTTTTCGTTTCTTCCTTTCTAAACCCCTTAATTCTAGAAACTAATCGAATCCTTCGAATCAAGAGTATAAATTCGAAATTCGTTAAGCAGAAATTTCGTCAAATACTCCAAAACGGTGATATGGATATAATCGAAAAAAAGGAAAATCCGCATTTCGTAAACTCCAGAGTTGCTTGTTCCTTGGTTCTAAGTCCCTTTGTTCTAAAAACTAATCGAGTACTTTGAATCGAGCGTACAATTTCGAGATTTGCGAAGCTGCAATTTTGCCAAATATCCCAAAACCGTGATATGAATAAAAACGAAAAGGAAAATCCGCATTTCGTGAACTCGAGAGCTGCTTGTTCCTTGGTTCTAAGTCCCTTTGTTCGAGAAATTAATCGAGTCTTTCAAATCAAACGTACAACCTCGAAATTCGTCAAGCTGAAATTTCGCGAGTTTCCAAAACCGTGATATCGATAAAAACGAAAAGGAAAATCCACTCTTTCGTGAACTCAAGAGCTGCTTGTTCCTTGGTTCTAAGTCCCTTTGTTCTAAAATTAATCGAATACTTCGAGTCGAGCGTATAATTTCGAGATTTGCGAAGCTGCAACTTTGCCAAATATTCCAAAACCGTGATATGGATAAAAACGAAAAAAAAAATCCACATTTCGTAAACTCGAGAGCTGCTTGTTCCTTGGTTCTAAATCCCTTTATTCTAAAAACTAATCGATTCCTTGGAATCAAGCGTAAACTCTCGAAATTCCTGAAGTTGAAATTTCGCGAGTTTCCAAAACCGTGATATCTGTAAAAACGAAAAGGAAAATCCACTTTTTCGTAAACTGAAGGGCTGTTTGTTCGTCTAAGTTCCTTTGTTCGAGAAATTAATCGAGTCTTTCAAATAAAACGTACAACCTCGAGATTCTCGAGGCTTAAATTTCGTCAAATATTCCAAAACCGTGATATGGATAAAAACGGAAAGGAAAATCCACATTTCGTAATCTCGAGCTCTACCGTAGGATAAGAAGAAAAAGAAGAAGAATCGAATTATCGTGAATTACGTACCCCGTATTTATACAAACTCGCGTCACAATTTCCACTGTTCGCGTCAACCGGTTTTACATAACAGAATTTCGTGCCGTTTCTTCTTCGAAGCGGTTTCGCAATGGCTGTAGACGTGTATCGAGGCGGAAGAAGAGGGGATGGGAAAAAATTCACGCGAAAGAGCGTTTGAGAGACTGGCCGGGATCGGGAAAGGGATAAAACGATTAAGATTCCTCGGACGGGCAAGGGACGTTGAATGAACGTCTAATTAAGGGGGGCACGGTGTGCCCTGGCTCCAGTTTTACTTTTAATGGGTCGGCGATGGTTGTAACGCCAATTGCAGACAGCTGGCCGCTTCATTAACGATCACGTAAGTGATTCGTACCTGCTGGTATGCCACTCCATTCGGGCTGTCGCATAGATACGTGACTCACGTACACGCCGATTGGATAAACAACGTTCCAACGGAGATCCCGTGTTTTCGATAATATTTGAACGGTGTCCAGTTACGGTATTCTCGATATCGAATCGAACACCGGCTACGATACTCTTCCTCGAACTCTCGCCGTTGCTACCTGCCACTCGTTTCTCCCTTTTTCCTCGAAATTTCCAAATTTTCTCTCTCCCAGATCAAAGTTTATCAGGGTTTTAAAGAGAAAAATTACGGAAATCGTTTGCATCCGAATATAAACGATTACAAGCAATATTTTATATTTCTCGTGGTTTTGTTTATTAGCGTTCGAAGGTTGTAGAGAAATAAATCGTAGGCGATGGAAGAATACGATTTTTATTGTATATAAAGTAGAGTCTGGACTGGGATTTGAGTCACGCAGTCAAAAAAACGTCTGTAATGAAAAAAATGACGTTGTCCTGTAGAGTTTTATATTTTTAACAATTTTATTTTGCCTTTTTAGTTGAATTTTTAGTTGCGTTTTGAGCAAAACATGGACGCGTGTTCACAGAGATGGGTATACAAGAAATGTAAGTATAGTTGTCGATTATGTCTCATCAACGAGTGTATATTTCGTTTAAGTTAGCGAGTGAATGACCAAAAACGCGAGAAAAATTACAGAAATCGTTTACATCTGAAAAAAAGAAACAAATCCTACGAATTTTTTATATCTCTCGTGGTTTCGTTCATAAGTTAATATCGTTTAATTATGTTGCCTTTTAAGCTGCGTTTTGAGCAAAACGTCAACGCGTGTTCACACAGACATTTATACAATAAATATAGGTATAGTTGTCGATTATGTCTCATCAACGGGTGTATATTTCGTTCTGGGTTAGCGAGTGAATGACCAAAAATGCGACTATTCTCTGTTCATGGCCTCGTTTCGACGCGCGACTAGCCTTCTCGCTCGAATTCCTAACACTCGAGTATGGCGTCTAAACATCCCCATAGAGTCCAGTCTGGACGATATTTTTTTAAAAACGAGCCGAAGAAAACAAAAGCATTTCCTCCGTCCAATCGACGTGTCGCCATTTTTCTCCGATCTCCTTTCTTTTTCTCGATAAAAATTCCAGGAATTACAAAGTTTCCTGGTATCTGTGAAATCTCATCGAGCACGCGATCTAACCGGTTTATTATCGATTCCGTGGAGGGAGAAGCGATCGATCCGCGTTAATTGGAGAGAAAAACGAGGAGAACGAGGAAAAAAATTCCGCGAGTAAACAACCTTTTAAAGAGTCCGGTGCGAATTATTTATCAGCGTGGAGGCAGAGAGAGTGATAAGGCGGTTACGAGCGTCGTGACGTACGCTCGGCGTCGCTCGATATCGCGATAACACCGCTGATCGCGATTTTACGCGACCACGGTGATAAGCCGGTCGGCTGATAAGCCGATGACAAGAGGAGAAAACGAGAAATAGAGCGCGCGGAATGCAGCGATGTCCTTTAACGAGAAAAACTCGCGTTATCTGTTCCTGTCGCGAGCGTAACGCTGCTGTTATCGCGGCCCGCTATCGTTATCTATTCGTAGATAACGCGGTAATCGCGGACACCATTGCACGACCTCGTTCCTTCTCGTAACCGTTTCATAATGTTACATCGTTCGCCGTTTTTCTTCCTTTTTCATCGCGAAAATCCATCCCCGATCGATCTGTCAACGCGAACACCGCGTTGAGATCGACTTTCGTCTTCGAGGTCGTTGAAAAATCGATTTAGAGACGATCTAGATATCTCGGAAGGTGCCTCACTAAATTTTAAGAAAGTTCGATCTCGAAATTTGGGAAAATCTTGAATGTAACGAACGAACTCTAATTTTTTTCACTTTTTTTTTTTTTTTTAGGATCGTAAAAGAAATTTGGATTGGGAATAACGAATAATAGAAGTTCTTCCTCGTAACAGTTTCATAATGTTACATCGTTCGCCGTTTTTCTTCCTTTTTCATCGCGAAAATACAACCCCGTTCGCTCCGTCAATACGAAAACCTCGTCGAGATCGACTTCTGTTTTCGACGCTGTTGAAAAATCCATCGAGAAGGGATCTATGTATCTCGGAAGGTGTCTTACTAAATTTTAGGAAAGTTGGACCTCGAAATTTTGAGAAAATCTTGAATGTAACGAACGAACTCTAATTTTTCTGACTTTTTTTTTTTTGAGGATCGTAAAAGAAATTTGGATTAGAAATAGCGAATAATAGAAGTTCTTCCTCGTAACAGTTTCATAATGTTACATAGTTCGTCGTTTTTATTTCTTTTTCATCACGAAAATGCAACCCCGATCGATCTGTCAACTCGACCGCCTTGTCGAAATCGACTTTCGTCTTCGATGCTGTTGGAAAATCCACCGAGAAGCGATCTTACTAAATTTTAGGAAAGTTGGATTTAGAAATTTTGGGAAATTCTCGAAAGAATCGAATAAATTCCATTTTTTCTTTTCTTCTTTTTTTTTATTTTGAGATCGTAAAAGAAATTTAGAATGGGAATAGCGAATAATAGAAATTCCTTCTCTTAACTGTTTCATAATGTTACATCGTTCGCCGTTTTTTTTTTCCTTTTTCATCGCGAAAATCCAACCTCAATCGCTCCGTTAATGCGAACACCTCGTGGAGATCGACTTTCGGCTTCGAGGCCGTTGGAAAATCCATCGAGAAGGGATCTATATATCTCGGAAGATGTCTTACTAAATTTTAGGAAAGTTGGAGTTAGAAATTTTTGAAAATTCTTTATCACTAGATTTACGGGACCCGTCAATTTGACGGATGGGTTGCTTCATTTATACGATATTAACAGATTTAATTAACTTATATTAAGTCTGTTAATATTGCCATTGCTTGGAAATTAAACCCACGGGTTATTTTTTAACAGAAAATATGTGGTTTTCTTTACCCTAAATCTGACGGGGGGCTGTAGAAATAGGTATACAAAAAAAAGCCGTAAACCTGGTGTTAAAGAAACGAATAAATCCCAATTTTCTTCTTTTTCTTTTTTTTGTTTCTTTGAGATCGTAAAAGAAATTTGGAATGAGAATAGCGAATAATAGAAGTTTCTCCTCGTAACCGTTTCATAATGTTACATAGTTCGTCGTTTTTCTTCCTTTTTCATCGCGAAAATCTATCCCCGATTGATCTGTCAACGCGAACACCGCGTTGAGATCGACTTTCGTCTTCAACGTTGTTGAAAAATCCATCAAGAAGCGATCTATATATCTCCGAAGGTGTCTTACTAAATTTTAGGAAAGTTGGATTTAGAAATTTTGGGAAATTGTTGAAAGAAACGAATAAATTCCATTTTTTTTCTTTTTTGTACTATGAGATCGTAAAAGAAATTTGGAATGAAAATAGCGAATAATAGAAGATCCTTCTCGTAGAAGTTTCATAATGTTACATCGTTCGTCGTTTTTCTTCCTTTTTGATTTTTATTTCTGCCATCTCTTTCGGTTACTTAGAAAGACGACACGTTTCGTTGGATATGCGATACGAGATACGATATTTCTCTTTCGATTTAAAACAAAATATAGCTGCAACGTGTTGTTGATTTCGATAGAGAAGATATTAGGCCGATAAGGAGGAGTTTATACTTGGTGTCTTAAAACAGAGATCCGGTCGGAGGAACGAGATATCAGCCAGACTTCTATTTTTATTCGTTTATCTCCGCGACAAAATGCAGCATTCGGTTACACTTTCTTTCTTAATCACCGAGCCAACGCTGTGCAAATTCGCCGTTATCTACGAGTGCAACGCACGCCTCGTTTTCCTCTCTCTCTCTCTTCTCTCAATTTCCGCAATTCTTCTTCCTCAATTAAAGAAAAAAAATTCGCGAGTCAAAATTTTCGTTTGATCGTAGATTAACAAAGGGTTTGCTTGTTTTGTTTTCCAAGTAACACGAAAATTTAAGTATTTGCACCGACGTCGAGGCCAATCGCGATTCGAAGACCCATCGCGTTTCTATCGCGTAACAATTACGACATCGAGCGCATAAATCTTTGCGTCACGGTCGTTGCGTGTGCGAAACGCCTGCTTATCGCGGGACAGCGTAATTAACGCAAAAGTGCAACGCGTTCGATTATGACAATTCGTTTGGGAACGACGAAACGTTGCCACATGACAGAGTCAATCTATTTCCGGTATATCTCCAACAAACATCTTAAAAAGTAATTATTTATCACTCGGTGTATGTAACAAATTAATAGTTGTTCCATTCGAAGGAGAGAAAAACAATCTCGCATTGATAACGAATACATAGTAAATCAAAGAACGAATAATCCGAGTGGTCCAATTCGAAACGCAATTTTTGCAATCGTGTTTCTCTTTAATTCCTTTGTCAGTCCCGACTTTTCTGGGTCCTGAACGTGACAGGAACAAGCCGCATCAGCCACTAGCTGGTCACATATGGGATTGACAAGTTGACCGCCATGGAGTTCACCTGTGGTCCTTGTCAGGCTACAGAAACGCGTGCTTATCGTGGGACAGCGTAATTAACGCAAAAATACAACGCGTTCGATTATGACAATTCGTTTTGGAACAACGAAACGTTGCCATTTGATAGTGTCAATCCATTTCTGATATATCTCCAACGAAGATCTCGAAAAATAATTATTTATTACTCGGTGTATATGCTAAATTAATAGCAGTTTTATTCGTATATAGTTGAAGAAAACGATCTCCCATTGATAAGGAATAAATAATATATTGGAAACCGAGAAACCGAATAATCCGAGTGATCCAATTCGAAACGCAATTTTTGCAACCGTGTTTCTCTTTAATTCCTTTGTCAGTCCCGACTTTTCTGGGTCCTGAACGTGACAGGAACAAGCCGCATCAGCCACTAGCTGGTCACATATGGGGTTGACAAGTTGACCGTCATGGGATTCACGTGTAGTCCTTGTCAGGCTACAGAAACGCGTGTTTATCGTGGGACAGCGTAATTAACACAAAAATACAACGCGTTCGATTATGACAATTCGTTTTGGAACAACGAAACGTTGCCATTTGATAGAGTCAATCTATTTCCGATATATCTCCAACAAACATCTTAAAAATAGTTATTTATCACTCAGTGTATGTAACAAATTAATAGCTGTTCCATTCGAAGCAGAAAAACAATCTCGCATTGATAACGAATACATTGTAAATCAAAGAACGAATAATCCAAGTGGTCCAATTCGAAACGCAATTTTTACAACCGTGTTTCTCTTTAATTCCTTTGTCAGTCCTGACTTTCTGGGTCCTGAACGTGACAGGAATAAGCCGCATCAGCCACTAGCTGGTCACATATGGGGTTGACAAGTTGACCGCCATGGGGTTCACCTGTGGTCCTGTCAGGCTACGAATTAACACCGCAAAGGGGTCGGACCTGAAGGGATGTGAACGATCGACCAAAAACACGATCCTTTGTGTTCTCTACTTTCTCTTCTTTCCCTTCTCCCTTTGACTCGTCGATTAATTACTCTTTGCGTTTTATTCGACTCGACACTCGTCGTATAATTTGGTTTCCGTTAATCGAAGCCTTTTTCTCTTTCGTTCGACGTGTTCTCGGTTTATATTCTCTCCTGTTTCTCTTCCTGCTTGCGGATTAACCCTTTGCACTCCGGGTGATTTTTGAGACAAGGTTCCAGCAACTCCAGATCATTTTGGCCATGAGCTATTACCTGCTACGAAAGTATTTACAATGCTGCAAGCTCCGAGTGATTTTAACCCTTTGGGGTCCGAATTATATCTCAATTTTGTTACCAGTAGTCCTTAACGTTTCTAAATTTATTATTTGGAATTTATTTCGACTAAAAAATTCGATTAAAAATCAGTTATATCTACACTATTGTTATACTTTGTAATTTTTAAGCGTAAATCTCTTGAAACAATTTCCCAATGTCGAGTCACACTCAACATAGGACCGCAAAGGGTTAACCATGATTTATTCAGTAATCAAATAATATTTACAATGTTGCGACCGCGCTTTTGAGAAAAATTATTATTTCCTGCCATTTTATGGTAAAGAAATATAGAAATAAATATTCTAGCGCGTAAGACTTTGAAAATGAAGGACCGGTTTGGCACTGGACAAACGTGTGTCGCAGAGGAAGCTATTCAGAGATCTTAACAGCAAAAAAATTTTGTAGTAAGTGCCGTGAGGTTCGTTATAGTACCAGAAAGCATCCCTGGTTTTCCTACTCCGTGGCTAAATCAGTTAGCGTTCGGATAGTGAATTTTTAGGCAGAGCGACGTCGTGTCGCCTTTCGAACGTCAACATGTGGACTAATAAACAAACAATAGGCGCCTTAGCCACTCGACAGTTACAGGATTTTCGGCCAGCAGACATCATTCGTTCAAGGTCTGGTCTGCGTCACAGATGTACCCTGTAGCGGACCCTCTTCGAGAGGACCCTGTAATATATCAGTCTTAGGCTCAATAGCGCTGACTTGATCGCTTTTCAACTTTCGCTTTTTCGTGTTTTACGCTGCAAACAAATTTATACCTTGAACTATGGTGTCTATTGCCATTATTGTATAGGGCATTTAGTCCGGAGTGCCTCGTTTGATTCTCGG